>NC_092411.1:38537451-38837451 GCF_040894005.1 Engystomops pustulosus | reverse complement strand
AAGAAAAGTAAAGTTTACAGCCCTCCCGAAATGAAAAAAATTTCTTACGGTCACCAAAAAACACGTCAGGGAGAGGAACCTTAGGTTCAGGCGTGGGTGGCAGTGGATCCTGCGGTGATGTCTGCCATGGAACCTGCATAGATTCCTGAATTTGGAGAAGGGAAGCTAGATCCTGAACAAGCTGAGTTAGGGTCTGGACCTGAGCGACCACAGCTGACAAAGGCTCCATGGAAGGAGAGAATGTAGCAGGTCGGATACAGGATGCAGACCTATGTGTGGCCAGTGTTTCTGTTAGGATAGGGTACACAAAAGACAGGGGATAGTGTGCCCTGAGCTTACCCCAACCTCTGTCCCTTCCTATAGCCCCCCCACGCTAAACCGTGGGGCGACTACTTGAAGACTCGGAATATACTGAGTAAGTGTGGATAAGGGAAAATACAAACAGACTGACAAACATAGAACATAAAAGAATCGTAAACAAGCCGGAGTCACAACTAGAGGGAACGTCAAAAGCAGAATCAGTAAGCAAGAGTCAAAGTCCAAAACTAGCCGAGTTAACAACAATATAGATACAGATACTGAGCAATACAAACGAGCAGCAACCAGGTGGAGAAAGGGATTTTCAAACACTGGCACTGGAGACTTGTGAAGCTGCAATTTATGCAGCCAGAACTCCACCTCCAGAATCTGATAGGAGCTGGACAGTTCCTGGGAATTAACCCCTCACGGTGCAGAATAACCAGGCACCAAGCAGAGGTTCAAAGTCCCAGCCCCTCCTAGACAGCGCGAGATCTTAGCAGCCGCTGCCCAGGACGAGAGGTGGAGTTTGCGCGGATACGCGCCGGGGTACGGAGAACGCTGCTGGCACCACCAGAAGAACCAGAAGTCCCAGCAATCTCCCTAGCGAACCTGACATGGGGTAGGCTTGGGCCATTAATTCTATGTCTGGGGTAGGCTGGGGCCATTAATTCTATGTCTGGGGTAGGCTGGGGCCATTAATTCTATGTCTGGGGTAGGCTGGGGCCATTAATTTTATGTCTGGGGCAGGCTGGGGCCATTAATTTTATGTCTGGGGTAGGCTTGGGCCATTAATTATATGTCTGGGGCAGGCTGGGGGCATAAATTCTATGTCTGGGGTAGGCTGGGGGCATTAATTTTATGACTGGGGAAGGCTGGGGCCATTCATTTTATGTCTGGGGCAGTCTGTGGCATTGATTCTGTGTCTGGGGCAGGCTGGGGGCATTAATTTTATGACTGGGGTAGGCCTGGGCCATTATTATTACACCTGGGTCATAGTCGGAGCTCTATCAATACTGGGGTGGAAGTGGGGGGTTAAGGAGGTTAAAGGTGAGAAAGAAGAAATACATTATCCTTACATTATGGGGCACTATTTGTGTGGTACTAATATTGTAGGGGGCTCTATTACAGTATTTGGGGCACAGTATTGGTGGTAGCAGAAGAAGGGACAATGGGAAAGTGCAGAACATAAGACGTCTGTGTGGTAAACTCTGCAGGAAAGCTGTGTACCTGGAGGAAGAGAAAAGGAGATGGTGGAACTAATGGAGAAGAGGAACGAGCACAATCCGGGGAGACGTCACCTGATGTCACTGGATGCAATAGGTGAGGATCTCATGTGTTTTCTGTAGCTGTATATGATAAATACTGATTTTTTGCATGTTCGCTTCTGTGTATATATGTAGTATTATAGTAGTTATATTCTTGTACATAGGGGGCAGTATTATAGTAGTTATATTCTTGTACATAGGGGGCAGTATTATAGTAGTTATATTCTTGTACATAGGGGGCAGTATTATAGTAGTTATATTCTTGTACATAGGGGGCAGTATTATAGTAGTTATATTCTTGTACATAGGGGGCAGTATTATAGTAGTTATATTCTTGTACATAGGGGGCAGTATTATAGTAGTTATATTCCTGTACATAGGGGGCAGTATTATAGTAGTTATATTCTTGTACATAGGGGCAGTATTATAGTAGTTATATTCTTGTACATAGGGGGCAGTATTATAGTAGTTATATTCATGTACATAGGGGGCAGTAGTTTAGTAGTTATATTCCTGTACATAGGGGGCAGTATTATAGTAGTTATATTCATGTACATAGGGGGCAGTAGTTTAGTAGTTATATTCTTGTACATAGGGGCAGTATTATAGTAGTTATATTCCTGTACATAGGGGGCAGTATTATAGTAGTTATATTCCTGTACATAGGGGAAAGGTATTTAAGGCTTACCGGGTCGTGTGTTTGCATCATTTACTGATCGACAGGTCACATTCTTTGCACATCAGATTCACTTACTAGTAAAAGATGTTCTTGTTTTGCGTTAAGGCCATCTACCAACAATTTGTCTGTTATAACCCCACCCACATTATCTGACCACACCCACTTGTTTTGACTCCGCCCATAAAATGGGGCCACTTTTACAGTTTTTTCCAGGGCCATTTTAAATTCCCAGTCCGCCCCTGGATGAGGCTATATGAATATTATTCACCTGCTCTTGGGGGATGCCTCTGGAATTATCATCTGGTTTCACTGTATGTGTTGTCTGCTCTGGATTAGTAATTGTACAAATGTAGTATTTGGTTTCTGGGATGTCATTTGTGCTGTACAGTGGATTTCGGCACATCTAGGGATTTGGTTACTAGTGCAGCCCCTTGAAGTTGAGCGGCATAACAATGCGGCATTCGGACCAATACAGGTAATGAACCCCTGCAATAGCACATTACGGGGTTTCTTGGAGGATTTATACAAATGTATAGTATATGCAGGATATATTTACATTACCCCGGTGAATTTCTTATGTAACTTGTCTAATACGTTACTTCCACACCTACCTGCAGTATATGTGATATCATGGCTGCACCTTGGCCTTTTTCATGTTAACAAAGCAAGAGGCCAAAAGGCAAGTGCAGTCGTGATATCATGATCCTGGGGATCTTACATGCACATATGCCGAGGATGTGGAAGTAAACAATATATGTATACTAATAATAATCATCACCACTCTAAGAAGTTCCATTCCAGTAACACTTATATTTTAACATGTTCCGTGTATATCATTTGTTGTATATCTATTGGAGCACCGGTCCCCAGGGTGCAGGACCTATAGATGGGGTGCTGCTGGGATCATAACTCATGGTGGCTACAATAAGGGTGCGGTCACACCTACCACTTTGACTCTGTTTAGAAGAGAATCAAATCGCACTGGTTGTGCCCCGGCCCGATCATATATGTGTTTCTATGGACACCCATTTGATCGGTAACAGCACCCGGAGTCCTGTATTGTTTAAATGACCCTGGGTGCTGGTTACCGATCATGTGGTTTCTCTCCACTGTTTCCGAGGCAATTGTAATTTACGATCTGACCCTCAATGTTCCTGAAAAATCATTGACAAATTAGGGGGACAATGCCAAGCTGAGAGTTATAGCCCAGGACTTCCCACCAGACAGCAGAGAGTCTCATTAACCCTTTCACTGCCACTGTCGCGTTATTGGCCAGAGCAATTTTGACTGTTTTGACGAGTACAAAAAAAACCCAAAATTACAGCATAAAGAATTATACTTAAACCAAACCAAATATTTTCTGAAAGCAGACACTTGCCCCATTTTCAAAATTGCATTAAAAGAGTTTGTAGACATAGGCGCCTTCATGCAATTTTAATTCAAAGTGTATTATGTGTAAAATGTTATATAAAATGCATAAAAATGGACTTGGATAGAAAAAAAATGGGTCCCAAATAGAGAATATTTGGCTTCACATCTTCTAAATGTAATAGATAAACATGTGTAGATCTTACAGATGTCTCATATATCACTATATATCACCAATATCACTGAAACTAAAATAACCAGAAATCTGCTTTTGAGCTAGAAATTTTAAGACGGTCACAACCTGCAAAATAGAGAAACAAAACAGATTAAAAAGTGAAGGAACCCCTAAAACCCGCATATTTTTTAAAACCAGACAACCTGTCTGATTACATTTGTTTTCATACACAGTTGACAGCCCATACCACCATCATGCAACTTTGTCCCATACACAAATTATTAAAAAGAAAATGCATTGAAAATGCAATGAAAACATATATTTTTACATAAAACTCACATCAAAGCTAAGGCTTACACACAATAAGGGATTTAAAAATAAGTATGCAGATTTCTATATACCACAATACACAACAGCAGCAAAAATTTACATTACTAAGAATGCTAACATATAGACCCAGCAATATTTGGTTGCAATCCACAAATGTGTTTAAAATATATAATGCACAGAGTAAAAAGCTCTCATTTTGTCAAAATCATATTTTTTTACAGAAATCACTGCCCACCATGTATACAAAAATAATTTTTGCATTCATACACACACTCCCACCTTCATGCAGCTTTGCAGCAAACAGTGATAAAATGCAAAAATTACATGAAAATTAAACATTTCCACTAAACTATGTAAAAACCCAGACTACTCATATAAAGAAATTTTTTTTTCCCTTAAAACAGTAAGATGTGAGGAGATTATACAGACCCCACGTGTGTATTTTCTCCAAAATCTGCAGCAAAAGGAACATTAACTCCACAGGGGACACCACACAATTTTTGCAGAAAATTGCACTGAGCTTCACACAGATACAGATATCAGATATATTATTGTATGTTCCCTTACACAACTGTACAAAAATAATAACCTAAATATCCATAAACCAAGCTAATAAGAAAACAAAAGTCACTTTTAGATGTGCGCCATTGTACTAGCCGTGGAATAACAGAACCCCCCGCAGTTCATAAGAATTTGAGTAACAACACCATAACATAGGTGTAAATAATGGAGAATCCTATGAAATAAAAACTTTATTCAGGAATGTGTGTGTTTTTCATGTTACATATAACTTTTTCTAACATTTAACTTTCTGGTGTTAATATGTAGCCACATTAGGCGAGGATCTAATGTTCATCATTTCATTAAATTTACGGTAAGTAAAAAAAAAAACTCTGCTCAATATATGAGAATCAGAGAAAAAGTGTGTTCCTAATTGTTCTGGGTAGGAAAGGGTTAATAACATGAACATTAGTTAACATTATCCCTTATCAAAATTTTGCAACATATAAAGTCAATATTTACATTATCTGTGAGGTGTTAGCAGCTCCTGTGTGCAGCATTGTCCAAATTCTCCCTGCAGCCTGATGGCTAATAATTTGAAGGGGAAGGGCCCACTTCAGTTGGCTGTAACTTCGGATCTGTGGCACCTAGAATCTCACTTATTTTTTAATCCGAAGGAGGAGAATCCCTTCTTTCATATGAATCTGATTCCCAAATGTACTTTGATTACCTACCCGGTATTCAGGCAAAGAATCTAGAACTGGGCGTGGCCTGCACAGGCGAGTCGTGCGGATTCTGCTCACTTCCGCATGAAACCCACACCTCCCATCCTATGTCATCCAGCCAGCTGAATTCTAGCATCAGCACATTAGGCTTTGCCGGCTGTTATGCGCATCGTGCTCCGGAGATAGAGGCTAATGCGTAGGCATGATAATTCGGCTGGCTGGATAACGTAGAAGGGGAGGTGTGCACGAGCCGTGTGAAACGCCCCCATACAGGCCATGACCATTTTGACTTACTAGCTTCTCTTCTTGGATTCTAGGTAGGGAATCAAAGTACATTTTATCCATTTGGGATAAGGGCTCTATAGGAACCTGTCAAAGACAAAATTTCTGCAAAGGGTGGTGACAGGTTCCCTTCAATGTTTGTGTCCTCTGAGCTTCACCATTTTGGTGGGAACAGTTGATTTGCATTTGGTTTATATGGTGCTGAATTAGCATTTTAGATGCTGAAACTAAGGACATTGCTCTGGAACCATGGGGGTTAGAGAGAAAAATCCAATCGTACCAGAATCAGAAGAGCAAAACCATTACCGGATGTAATGTTGCACTTGGTGGAAGTTGTGAAGCGTCCTCTTAATTATGTACATGTAAAACTTATTGTAAGGCTATATTCACACTGCCGTTGCCCGCCCGTACCGTACCGTAGCGGGCAACGGCAGTGTACGGGGAGAGGAGGAGGAGGTGAGCGCAGCTCACCCCCGCCCCTCTCCATAGCAACCTATAGCGCACGGCGCCGTATTACGGGAAAAGATAGGACAGGTCCTAACGTGTGCGGCACCGTACCGCTCCCGTAGGGTGCCGTGCGCCCATAGAAGTGTATGGGGGACGTATATCGGCCGTATATACGTCGGCCGTATATACGTCCCCCATACGTTAGTGTGAATGTAGCCTAAAACATAATGATTGGGCTGAGTGATGTTGTTTCTCCATCAGGGGCATAACTACAGGGGTAGCAGCAAAAGCAGATGCTATGGGGCCAATAGTGTCAGGGGGCCCCGTCATCTGACCTGACACACTAAAGAATGGAGTACCTACGGGGGCGTTTTTAAAATTTTTTAACATAGTCCCCTTTTAGAAAGATACACTTTTCCCAACGTTCCTGACATTTTTTAACCCCTCCAAAAATAGGATTTGTTGAACTCTCTTTTTCGCCGTGTCTCCTTCAATTTTTTGGCGAAGCGGTCCAAAACCTCACTGTAGTATAGTCCAGTGATTGTTCTTCCTTTTTCTAAAAAATCCAAGAGGATGACGCCGTTCGCATCCCAAAATATCGTCGCCATGACCTTTCCGGCCGATGGGACCGTCTTCGCCTTCTTTGGAGCAGATTCACTGGGAGAAACCCATTGCTTTAAATTTTTGCTTAGTTTCTGGTGTGTGATGATGAAACCAGGTTTCATCAACGGTGACAACTCGACGCAAAAACTCCTTCGGATTTCGCTTAAATTGCTCCAAACACTGCTTTAAAGTTAACAGCCGCATCAGCTTGTTGTCCACCGTGAGCAATTGCGGCACCCATCGGGCCGACAATTCTTTCATCACCATCAGGTAAAAAATTAATTTCCGTTCTGGTCGACACACCTACGGCCTCTGCTACTTTGCGCATTTTCGTCCGTTGATCAGCTAGTATCATGTCGAAGACTTTTTGAATAATTTCCTCAGTAACCACGTCTGCCGGACGTCCTGGTCGCTCCTCATCAAAAATGGATGTTCCCCCACGTTTAAATTCGTTGAACCAATATCTGTGGTCGTAGATAGCGAAGTGTCCACATAAACAGCATCCAACTTTGCTTTTATCTCCTTGCATTTTTTCCCATCCAAAAACAAAAAGCGAATTACAGAACGATACTGCTCTTTTTCCATCTTCCATCTTCCATCGAAACACGTCTTACTCAAATGGCTGCCAAATCCAAACTAACCAATAAATCAGTCTGCAATTTGTTTTGCCGTCGTTTGATACATGGCAGCACAAGATGATAACACCAACTTCCCTCAGGAACGCCCTCTGTCGTCAAACACGGGTATTTATTGAACCGCCCTCGTATACATATTGGGGCACATTTACTTACCCGGTCCTCGGATGTTTACAGAAAGTGCATGTTCCGACGATCATGCACTGTTCCACGATTCACTAAGATCGTGCGCCCGATATCCTGCATGTGTCACTTCCTTCTTCTTCCTGGTCTATGTAAGTGCATGTGTTGCGACACAATTTGAAAGTTAAATCCCGCGCTCAGTCCGAATCAGTTGAAGCGTCCGACGGTTCGCCCCCTGATTTCTGTAGCATGAAAGCCGGCACCACTGCGCCAAAAAAGATCGTGTGCGACATAATCCCCCGCTAAATACCTGTCACAGCCACGCAATCCCCGGAAATTTCGGAAAATCCGACGAAAAGGCGGCCGCAGACCCTTAGTAAATGAGCTCTATTATGCTGCACATTGTACATCATAATGTGTATAAATCATGTATGTGTGTGTATCTATGATGTATAAGCCGAGGGTGGGAAATGCATTGGTCACAGCCTCCCCAGTATATAGCCGGCCAGCCCCTGCCCCGGTGTATATAGCCAGCCAGCCCCTGCCCCAGTGTATATAGCCTGCCAGCCCCTGCCCCAGTGTATATAGCCTGCCAGCCCCTGCCCCAGTGTATATAGCCTGCCAGACCCTGCCCCAGTGTATATAGCCTGCCAGCCCCTGCCCCAGTGTATATAGCCTGCCAGACCCTGCCCCAGTGTATATAGCCTGCCAGACCCTGCCCCAGTGTATATAGCCTGCCAGACCCTACCCCAGTGTATATAGCCTGCCAGACCCTACCCCAGTGTATATAGCCTGCCAGACCCTACCCCAGTGTATATAGCCTGCCAGACCCTACCCCAGTGTATATAGCCTGCCGCCACTGCCGGACAGATCGCACAGAAGATATACAGGGGTCGCCGGAAAGGTGAGTTTAGATATATTTATTTTATTGACTCGAGTATAAGCCGAGTTTGGGTTTTTCAGCACATTTTTTGTGCTGAAAAACTAGGCTTATACTCGAGTATATAAGGTATATGGTGTATGGTGACACATGAGTGTATAAATGTATAAATGTGTACTTATGAATGAAGAACTGTATGTGTATTTATATAAGTATATAAATGTGTATGTGTATATATATATATATATATATATATATATATATATATATATATATAAAATTATTTTTTTTACAAAGTTTACAAATATGTATATTTTTAGAGTGGGGAGGGGGGCCCTACTCAGAAACCTGCTATGGGGCCCTGCCTCTCCTAGTTACGCCACTGTTCTCCATGTTGTTTCTGTGGTCAGTTTGCGGGTAAGTGACAAAATATATATCTAATTCTACTGGTAAGGAAATATGTTTCTGGGTGTTTGCTCCTTGTTAGTTTGCAGGTGCATTTTAGTTATGTACATTGTTTTCATGTCAATACTCGATATTGTAGGTTTATGTTGTTTGACTCATCAGCATGGAATGATGTGCTACTTCCTGTTCAACTTGGTAGTTTTGTACAAATGTGACCTTTTAATTACCATTAAAGTACATGAAAAAAGGTTACATATCCTTGAATTACTTTGCATGATTCCAAACTCAATTTCAAAGTTTTAAAGGAAAACTACCATCAAAAACAAGAATGATAAAGCAGTGCACCAGGACCAGGCACTGTGACTGTGGTAATCTGCTTATATTTGTTATCCATGGCCTCCTTCCTTCTAAAATCTACTTTTTAAATTATGCTAATGAGTCAGTAGGACTCTGGGGTTTTTTTCAAGAGCGCCTTCGTGCTGCATCTTTATACATTGGGGCACATTTACTGACCCGGCCGCTGGAGTTCACTGAAAGTGCATTGTCCAACGATATTGCACTGTGCCGCAATTCACTAAGATCATGCGCCCGATATCCTGCATGTGTCGCTTCCCCGCTCAGGTCCGATGAAGTTCACCATCTTCTTCCTGGTGCATGTAAGTGCTAGGGCTAGCGACACAATTTGAAAGTTAAATCCCGCGCTCAGTCCGAATCAGTCAGACCGTCCAACGGCTCGCCCCCTAAATTGTGTCATCCGACAAAAGTGCGTGCACGACCATTAGTAAATGAGACCCATTGTTATACATTGATTTTAGAAGGATGGAGGCCATGGATAACAAATATAAGAAGATTACAACAGTCATGGTGCCTGGATCTATGTGTAAGTGTCCCGGGTTTATCATACTTGATGTTGATGGTAACATCTTCATCTCTATTCATAGGTTTAATAGACGTTTAATAGACTTTCTATACAGTATAAAACATTTTGTCAGTGTGTTACTATTCATGTAAGGAGCTTTCCCATAACACACGTCACACATGCAAAAAATGTGAGTTGAACCCTGCAATAAATATCAACAAAAAACATTTATGATTCTAAAAACAATAGAAACATTTATACATTTCATTGTTGGCCCCGAGGTCTACAAAGAAAAGTTTTATAGGAGTTTTGAAAGGCGGAAATAATTGATAACTTTGCTGTGTTGGGGCAGGAAACTGAAGCGAAAAATGACGCAGGTCGCACATTCCTTGGGGGGAAAAAATGTATCTTCAGTTTCTTGGTCATTTTTTGAGCATTTAGATTTGAATCCGGTATAATCCAGGTATTCATGGAATGACGGATGTGTCGGCTCTGTTCTTATAAATACTGTATTATAATACTTTTGTGCTCGATCTCACAGAGAGAATCTCAGTTTGAGTCTATTTTATACTTTGAAGGATTTTTGGTGGTAAAGGGTGTGTCATTTTACCCAAAACAGTATTGCTTCAAGTGACTGCTCAGTAAATGTTGCCTAAATTGAAAATGTAAGAGACTTCTTCCTCTCCCTTCTACAATTTCACATGCTTTAAAATGTTTACCAAATCTGTCTCAGTATCGCAAAATGGACTGTCAGCTCAAAGAGAAATCAGATTACAGGTGACTATAGAAGTGTAAGATTGGAGGTAGGAGAGAAGGAGTAAGAGAGAAGCAGATACACAAAGACATGGCCGCAGCTGATTGTCCATCTACTCCCAGACATTGATTTTATGCAATACTGTTCAGTACTTCTCTATAATGTTCTCCATGCTGCTTCTAAGAGATTTATAGACAGGAATAGGGTAAAATCTCTGTTTTGTCCATGGAAAATATCATAATAGCTAGTCTAGATGTATAGCCTACAAAGGTCCAAAGGGTGTAAAATTGCAAATAAAAAGTCATTTAACAGCCAAAAATATTGTTACTGCTAATGTATACACAGGTTAAAAGCAGGGGTGTAACTTGACGGGGTTCAGAGGGTGCGGTTCCATTCAGGCCTAGAAGTTTTAGGGGGCTCATAAGGAGTCTCTTTCGCATATGAGAAGACTAGTACTATAAGGAAGACATCATATGCTTGATAATGCCTTGATTGAATTGGCAAAACGTTGCACTACTATGGTGGAATAAAATTCTCTTTACAGGCAGTCCCCGGGTTACATACAAGATAGGGTCTGGAGGTTTGTTCTTAAGTTGAATTTGTATGTAAGTCGAAACTGTATATTTTATAATGGAAGTTCTAGACAATTTTTTTTCTTTTGCCCCAGTGACAATTGGAGTTTCAAAATTTTTGGTGTAATTGGACCAAGAATTATCAATAAAGCTTCATTACAGACATCTTACAGCTGATCATTGCAGTCTGGGACTATAGTAAAGCATCCAGAGAGCTTCACCAGAGGTCACAGTGGGCAGAGGGGTCCGTCTGTAACTATGGGTTGTCTGTAAGTCGGGTGTCCTTAAGTAGGGGACTGCCTGTATTTGAATTTTCGGAGTGCTGCTTCATCATTATAGACTACTGGATTGTGGGGTCAATGTTGGATCCCTGAGAAGACCTGCACCCAAGGTTTTTTCTATACACTGTGCTGCTCTACACACTCTTTTTGGATTGATAGTTGGGGGCCTGGTATTGTTTGTACTGTTACACCATATTACTAACAAAATCTGAGAAGGGGATTGTCAGGATTGGTTTATTGTATACCAGCCTCAAACCAAAGTGAATTGAACCAACTTTATTATAGACATCTTAGGCTGTCCTTAATTCTTTTCATTAACTGGTTTACTTTGTATTTTGGTAAAACAACCAATAAATGTAGTTAACACTAGTTTTTTTGAGCCCAAATTATGATCCATTGGGGCTCATTTACCAAGGGTTGCACTGCTCACTTTTGTCAGACTGTTCACCTTTTTCTGGCATTGCTTCGCTTGCACAGGTATGTAGGAAGTGTGTGCGCTGGGATTTTGGCGCACGCGATCCTTTTGTGGTGCAGCTGCGCTGGCTTTCATGTGACATAGATTGTAGGGCGTGCCATCAGACAATCCGACTGATTCGGACTGAGCGCAGGATTTAACTTTAAAATTGTGCCACAAGCCCATGCGCTTAGATGCACCACTAAAAAGATGGTGAACTCCGGCGGACATGAGAGTGGAAGTGACACATGCAGGAAATCAGGCGCATGATCTTAATGCAACGTGGCACGGTGCCTACTTTTAATTTTTGAAAATGATTTAAAAACTCATCAAAGTGAAATGTTGACATAAGACTCTGCTCTGTACACAGCACATGTGGCGCATAGGGTTCAGGGTAAAGAAGTAAAGCTTCATTTTTCTTTCTCTCTTTATAAAGATGCTAAACAGGAATGTGTAAATGTTTGGATCCATCTGCTCGGTGACTTCTGCAACAGCGGAGGACACTGTATATATACTGCGGTAATGTGACAGCTTCACTATTCAGCACCTTTAAAGTGAACTTGTCACCATGTAAGGTGGTTGACCATGGATGGTGCAGAATCAGAGCCAAAAGCTCTTGGAGGAAAAATGTTATACTTAAAGGGGTTGTCTGAGAGTTCAGAAAAATAAAGAGCCGGGCTGGGGCATGCTTTAAAAAAAAAAACTGTGTACTTACCTTTATTTTTATAAAAAAGCACCCCCTAGACCGGCTCCTAATTTTTTCAAACTCTCGGACAGACTCAATGGCAGGACAGTGTTACTGGCAAGTCCAGAATCTGTCTCTCTCTATGGCCCCTCTCTCCTCTATCACCAAGCAACTATTTCTCTGGGCACAAGCAACTTTCTAGTTCCTTGCAACTTGACAGTTGTCAGTTTACCACCAGGAACTCCCTTGTCTTACTGAATATGGTAGAAGGCAAACTGGTGGAAACGCCCCAGGTATCTGGGCAGGGTCGTACTTGCCCACTGATATGCCACTGAAAGCACTGGAGGGCCGCGGCGCCTTTTAGCCCTGCCCACTGCAGTGCGCTGACACCGCCCCCTGATGTCTGCGTTGAGATTTCAATTCTATCTGTATCCAGAGAGGACACATGGTGCAGAGAGCTATTAGCGCTCTGCATCATCACTGCTCCCCTGCTCCGGCAAGCGCCATATGATGGTATCATCACTTCTGCCGGCATCACAGCACATAGCAGCAGGAGAGGAAGATGAGAAGAGGAGAGCTGCTGGGGAATGTGGACAGGTGAGTATGGGTGTGTATGAGAGGGGGCCACAATATGGGGTGTATGAGAGGGGACCCACAAAATGGGATTTATGAGAGGGTGCTATATTATGGGAGGGTCCACAATTATGAGGAGAGTATACAATATGAGGGGGAGATAAGGGGACACAATATGAGAGGGGGTTGAGGGGCGACAATGTAAAGAGAAGTTTAGAGATATGAGGAAATTAGAGGGGTCACGATATGAGGAAATTAGAGGGGTCACAATATGAGGTAAAGGTGAATGGATCCACAATTATAAGGAGGGTATGAGATGCCACAATATGAGGAGGAGATGAAGGGCCACAATATGAGGGGGAGGTGAGGGGCCACAATATGAGGGGGAGGTGAGTGGCCACAATATAAGGGGAAGATTAGAGAGGCCACAATATGAGGAAATGAAAGGAGTCACAACATGAGGGGGAGATAAAAGAGGCTACATTATGAGAAAATGAGAGGGGTCACAATAGGAGCTGGCAGAGACACTGATGGCTTTTACTAATAGGTCCTACCTACTGCTGGACCTTGCACCCATGTTAACAAGATTAAATTACATTTTGAAATACATTTTAGCGGCATCTGGAGAATCTTTTCCTTGAATGCAAACTCCTCCCTGATGTCTGAATACAGACATGTTTAGACCTACAGTAGTACAGAAAGTATTCAGACCACTTTACATTTTTCACTCTTTTTTTCAACCAATTGGTAAGCTCTAAAAAGTTTCTTTTCTGCTCAGTAATGTGCACTCTGCCCCCATCTTCACAGAAATGTAGATGTTCTGAAGCCTCTGCTCTGTTATTTTATTTTTGTTGTGTGCTTAGGGTCATTTATATTTCCTTCAATTGCAACAGGTCTCCTGTCCCTGCAGCTGAAAAACACCCCCATAGCGTGATACTGTGTTATTTCAGTTTTTCTTATTTATTAAATTAGCGAACATATTTTCTGTGTACATTTGAGTGGACAGTAATAATAAAAAAGAACTTTTTTGATCTTACCAATTGGCTGCAATGAAACAAAGAGTGAAAAATTCAAAGGGTCTGAATACTTTCAGTATCCACTGTAAATGCTTATGCAACACCCCTGACAATGCATAGGCAAGGTGGTTGTTGCACATAGCGCCCCCTCCTTGTCAGGTTCTAGCTGGTGAGCCTGCGCAAGTCATTCAGAAGATACTGCTAGGAGAACTTGCTGATTGCAGCTGTAGCCACTAAATGGTAAGGCAAGAGTTAACAATATCTGATGCTATTGTCCAATGATGTTCTTGGAAAGCAAACTGGAAGCCGAATGGAGGAGTGATACCACCTGACCCAGGGGATATATAAAACCCTGGTGGGCGGGAGCACATGGTCTTAGGTCCTTGGTCAGCCAGTCTGTCTTAGTCTGCAGAGTCTAGTTGGAGTGAGCAGCACCGGACAGTGGTACCACAGCTAATGTCCTAATACCAGGAGCCACAGATGCCTCAGACCATTGCCTGGCACCCAGGGCAAGTCAGGAGACTTTAGCCCTGAGTCGAGATCCACCGCCAGGATTCAGCTGAATTTCTATCAGCCAGCCTGACAGCCTGAAACTACTACCAGGCTGTGTGTAACCTTCCTGTGGACCAGCTCTCCATGACTCCTCCTGCTTGCCAAATTTGCTGCTGAAACCTGCAGTTAATCGTTTGGCCGTTGCCTGCTTTTGAATAAAGAACTGTAAGTTGATTTGCACAATGTTGCCTCCGTCTGATCCCTGCATACGGCTGCTTACTACCATGGGCTTCCCCATCCATCACCCAGGGACTCATCCTACAGACACTTAGGGGTTGCCCCAGAGAGAAACCATTGCATCAGCTTCTCCCTCCATATTTCTTGCACACACCACCTGCTGGAGACCTGTCAGGCTACAGGTCAGCCCTCTGGTCCCCATACTAAGCACCGTGATCACAGCGTGCCCTATGCCGCAATCACTAGCCACTCCGGTATTCTGGGCCCCGGCTGCCTCCAGGCCACCAAGAAAAGGCTAGGCCCCGGTGGGGGATGTTGCACTTGCATCACATAAGTAGCAAGAAGTGGGCTTTTTTAAAACACTTGCCACTTACCGAATAGAAACATTTAGGTCTGTACCCATCTGAGTTCAGAAAAAACAAAATATCAATGTGTATTAACCCATTACAGTATCAACCCGTCCAGTCCTAAAAGTCATAACTTTTTTAATTTTACATGTATGTCCCTAGTTGACAGCTAGTTTTTTGGCAAAACGAGTTGTACTTTTTAGTTACATCCTTTTGGGGTGCATATTATTTATTGACGGAATTTTATTAAAGTGACTGTCCCACCTTTAGAAGTTATCTGCAAACCACAGGTTAGGGGATAAGTTTCTAATTGATGAGGATTCGATAGCTGGGACCTTTCCAATCATAAAAATGGGACCTCCAGCAATTAGAAGAGGGATAATGGGTGGAGTGTCAGGCGGAGCATAGGCCACCCTCCTCCATTCAATACTTTATGGCACTCACTGAGCGGGGTAAATAATGGCTTATCTTTATAGGGAGTAATGTAAGCAGTGATACCAGATTGTCAAGAGAATACACTGCTTTTTCAGTTTTTTTCAAGCACAAATAAAAACATTAAGTTACTGAATACTATTAAAAATTTAAGGCAGATTTGTGGAAACAAAGTGTGGAAACAAAAGGGGGAAGGGGCCAATACAATATTAAGGGGGTATCTAGAGGACCATTATTACTGAGAAGGGTACCAGGGAGGCTAAAGTACTAGAGGACCATTATTACTGTAAATGGGCACATGTTGGTATTATTATTACTTTGTGGTACTCTGGGTGGCATTATTACTCTGAGGGTCATAAATGCGAGGGGTAGCATTATTACTTTAAGGGGGCACTAGAGGGGTATTATTAATGTGAAGTGCACAAAGTATCATTATTACTGTGAGGGAGTACTTGGGAACATTATTACAGCAAGGGGCCCTAGAAATCCTACTTTGAGAGGCACTAGAGGACCATTATCACTGTCAGTGGGCATTGGTGGTATTATTACTGTACCAAATTATTGTTGTATTGTGGCATCTCTTGTCTCTGTAGTCACCCCTGTATGTGCCCCCTCAGAGATGTCATCATGTCCCCTCTGTGTATTGTGTCACCCCTGTATGTGCCCCCTCAGAGATGTCATCATGTCCCCTCTGTGTATTGTGTCACCCCTGTATGTGCCCCCTCAGAGATGTCATCATGTCCCCTCTGTGTATTGTGTCCCCCCTGTATGTGCCCCCTCAGAGATGTCATCATGTCCCCTCTGTGTATTGTGTCACCCCTGTATGTGCCGCATCAGAGATGTCATCATGTCCCCTCTGTGTATTGTGTCCCCCCTGTATGTGCCCCCTCAGAGATGTCAACATGTCCTCTCTGTGTATTGTGTCACCCCTGTATGTGCCGCATCAGAGATGTCATCATGTCCTCTCTGTGTATTGTGTCACCCCTGTATGTGCCGCATCAGAGATGTCAACATGTCCTCTCTGTGTATTGTGTCACCCCTGTATGTGCCCCCTCAGAGATGTCAACATGTCCTCTCTGTGTATTGTGTCCCCCCTGTATGTGCCTCCTCAGAGATGTCATCATGTCCTCTCTGTGTATTGTGTCCCCCCTGTATGTGCCGCATCAGAGATGTCATCATGTCCCCTCTGTGTATTGTGTCCCCCCTGTATGTGCCCCCTCAGAGATGTCATCATGTCCCCTCTGTGTATTGTGTCACCCCTGTATGTGCCGCATCAGAGATGTCATCATGTCCCCTCTGTGTATTGTGTCACCCCTGTATGTGCCCCCTCAGAGATGCCATGTCCTCTCTGTGTATTGTGTCACCCCTGTATGTGCCGCATCAGAGATGTCATCATGTCCTCTCTGTGTATTGTGTCACCCCTGTATGTGCCGCATCAGAGATGTCAACATGTCCTCTCTGTGTATTGTGTCACCCCTGTATGTGCCGCATCAGAGATGTCATCATGTCCTCTCTGTGTATTGTGTCACCCCTGTATGTGCCGCATCAGAGATGTCAACATGTCCTCTCTGTGTATTGTGTCACCCCTGTATGTGCCCCCTCAGAGATGTCAACATGTCCTCTCTGTGTATTGTGTCACCCCTGTATGTGCCGCATCAGAGATGTCATCATGTCCTCTCTGTGTATTGTGTCACCCCTGTATGTGCCTCCTCAGAGATGTCATCATGTCCTCTCTGTGTATTGTGTCACCCCTGTATGTGCCGCATCAGAGATGTCATCATGTCCTCTCTGTGTATTGTGTCCCCCCTGTATGTGCCGCATCAGAGATGTCATGTCCCCTCTGTGTATAGTGTCACCCCTGTATGTGCCCCCTCAGAGATGTCATCATGTCCTCTCTGTGTATTGTGTCACCCCTGTATGTGCCCCCTCAGAGATGTCATCATGTCCCCTCTGTGTATTGTGTCACCCCTGTATGTGCCTCCTCAGAGATGTCATCATGTCCTCTCTGTGTATTGTGTCACCCCTGTATGTGCCTCCTCAGAGATGCCATCATGTCCTCACTGTGTATAGTGTCACCCCTGTATGTGCCCACTCAGAGATGTCATGTCCCCCTATGTATTGTGTCCCCCCTGTATGTGCCTCCTCAGAGATGCCATCATGTCCTCTCTGTGTATAGTGTCACCCCTGTATGTGCCCCCTCAGAGATGTCATGTCCCCCTATGTATTGTGTCCCCCCTGTATGTGCCGCATCAGAGATGTTATGTCCCCTTTGTGTATTGTGTCACCCCTGTATGTGCCGCATCAGAGATGTTATCATGTCCCCTCTGTGTATTGTGTCACCCCTGTATGTGCCGCATCAGAGATGTTATGTCCCCTCTGTGTATTGTGTCACCCCTGTATGTGCCCCTTCAGAGATGTTATCATGTCCCCTCTGTGTATTGTCCCCCCCCTGTATGTGCCCCCTCAGAGATGTCATCATGTCCCCTCTGTGTATTGTGTCACCCCTGTATGTGCCCCCTCAGAGATGTCATGTCCCCTCTGTGTATTGTGTCACCCCTGTATGTGCCCCCTCAGAGATGTCATGTCCCCCTATGTATTGTGTCCCCCCTGTATGTGCCCCCTCAGAGATGTCATGTCCCCCTATGTATTGTGTCACCCCTGTATGTGCCCCCTCAGAGATGTCATCATGTCCTCTCTGTGTATAGTGTCACCCCTGTATGTGCCCCCTCAGAGATGTCATCATGTCCCCTCTGTGTATTGTGTCACCCCTGTATGTGCCTCCTCAGAGATGTCATCATGTCCCCTCTGTGTATTGTGTCACCCCTGTATGTGCCCCCTCAGAGATGCCATCATGTCCTCTCTGTGTATAGTGTCACCCCTGTATGTGCCCACTCAGAGATGTCATGTCCCCCTATGTATTGTGTCCCCCTGTATGTGCCGCATCAGAGATGTTATGTCCCCTCTGTGTATTGTGTCACCCCTGTATGTGCCCCCTCAGAGATGTTATCATGTCCTCTCTGTGTATTGTGTCCCCCCTGTATGTGCTGCATCAGAGATGTCATCATGTCCCCTCTGTGTATTGTGTCACCCCTGTATGTGCCCCCTCAGAGATGTCATGTCCCCCTATGTATTGTGTCCCCCCTGTATGTGCCCCCTCAGAGATGTCATGTCCCCCTATGTATTGTGTCACCCCTGTATGTGCCCCCTCATAGATGTCATGTCCCATCTGTGTATTGTGTCACCCCTGTATGTGCCCCTTCAGAGATGTCATGTCCCATCAGTGTATTGTGTCACCCCTGTATGTGGCCCCTGCGCCCCCCCCCCCCCTGTATGTGCCCCCTCCCCCCCCTGTATGTGCCCCCTTCCCCCTGTATGTGCTGTGCCCCGCTTTCCCCCTGTGTACAGTCCACGTACCGGGGCTGCTGCCCCCTCCCTGCCCTCTAGGTGGGGCACTATGAGGCCAGACAGCCGGGGAGGGACAGGCGGTCAGACTGGGAGGGGACGGGACATGGAGCGGCCGCCTGTCCTCCGCCTCCCCCGGATCCTCAGTCACAGCAGGAGCCGGGCTGTGGAGCGGAGCTGAGGACAGGGGCTGGATGCTGCGGCTTGTGTACGGGAGCGCGGCACCTGCTACAGGTCTGAACTGTGCCCGGGATTATTACTACGTGGACCCTGGAGCTGCCCAGGTAGGTTGTGCTGCAGGGTGCACACAGCTGCTACCACAGGGATACAGTGTAACTATCTGTTGTGTCATGTGCTGGAAGTGAGGAGCAGCCTGCACCCCACGGCTTAAAGGGGAACTCCACTGATAACAGCTGGAGTTGAGGTGACAGTTCATGTCTCCCTATGGTGTATACTAGGAGCTGTCTATAAAGTTACAAAGTTACTCAAAAACTTGCTTCATCCATAGGGGACCCTAAGTGTATTGATTTAAGGGGAAAGTAAGGGTATAGCAGTAATTACCTCCACAGGGGGCAGTAAGGGTATAGCAGTAATTACCTCCACAGGGGGCAGTAAGGGTATATCTGTAAGTACCTTCACAGGGGGCAGTAAGGGTATAGCTGTAAGTACCTCCACAGGGGGCAGTAAGGGTATAGCTGTAAGTACCTTCACAATGGGCAGTAAGGGTATATCTGTAAGTACCTCCACAGGGGGCAGTAAGGGTATATCTGTAAGTACCTTCACAGGGGGCAGTAAGGGTATAGCTGTAAGTACCTCCACAGGGGGCAGTAAGGGTATAGCTGTAAGTACCTCCACAGGGGGCAGTTAGGGTATAGCTGTAAGTACCTCCTCAGGGGGCAGTAAGGGTATAGCTGTAAGTATCTCCACAGGGGGCAGTAAGGGTCCGGGATGGGTATAGCTGTAAGTGAGGGGGGGTCCGGGATGACTGGGCAGTGTAATATAAGATTGTGGATAATGGTGGTCTTGCGGATTTGTTGTTAGCCCTGTTGTTGCTGGAGGGGCCAGTGTATGTCTGATGTCTCTAATGAAATGTAAGGGTTAAATGCTATAGACTTGCAGATGTTACCCATGAGGCTGTGGAAGCCCCCTCTAAGTTAGGGGTTCATACTGCGCCCTGAAGTAGGAGTGTGTAGTCCTGGCATGAGTACCTGTCAGCCTATAGGTTTGGGTGAGCCCTCCTGATGGGTGCTCTGCAGCGGAGCCAGGGATTGGAGGGCACAGCATGTCTAGTGTTAATGTTTTTTGCTTATTCTTTTTCTCAAATGCTTTTTATATAACTACACAGAGGAACACAATAGGACATAGCTGCAGTACCCCACACTGCCACTGCAAAATGTCTGGTGTGGTGGTGAAGGGTTAGAGGTTTACCAGATCAGCTGGAGAGCAAACTCTCATCATTGTCTATCTGTTGGGAGTCCTGTGGTTCCCTCATTTTACTATGTGTAAAGTGTGTACTAAGTGGTTTTAGATAGTTATCTCCATTCGAGCTGTAGTACCTGCAACCACCACTGTAAATAGTATGGCAGTATACAGCCAGCTTCATTTTCCCCTGGAATAACTGATCTGCTGGGTATTAATTGCGAGACTGCAAAAACTTAGTAAATGTGGACATCAGTTTGTGGTCCCGCTGTGGCCATTGTCCTGCAGAAACAAAAATGGAACTTCCTTTATCATAAGTCTGGAAGCGCAGAATTCCCCGGAATGCCATTGTATCCCTCTAATGGACCCATTCCATGAGGATAACGTTCTCTACCAAATTTAGTAAATTCCTGTTTTTTTCCCCTTCTGTTCATCTGGCAAATGGTGAAGTGTCATTTATTACTCCAGACAGGTGTCACCTAACCATGTGCTTTACTCGGCAGCAGCAGACACCTGGCATTGTGCACTATGATCGCTGCTTGTCTCGGCCTTGGTCACACTGTGCAGAATACTGCAGTCTTATTACTTCTGGTCCTATGGTATATGTCAGTGATGGCGAACCCATGGCACGGGTGCCAGAGGTGGCACTCGGAGCCCTTTCTGTGGGCACCCAGCACAGAATTTACCAGATAGGACTCAAGGCTTACTCCTGCAGTCCAAGACAGCCCATGGCGCGCCACGCTCAGTGCTATTTTAAAGTGGCTGCCAGGACTACAGGAGGAGCGAGAATATGTGGACAGAGATGGATTGTCATTGGAGCTCCTGCTTTGGGTCCCCTGTTTCTTCCTCTTCAGGGAGGCTTTCTATTGTATTGTTGTCCTCAGGACGCCAATATGATTGAAACTTGTGATACTGCAGAGATCAATAGGTTACTGCTTAAATTGTCATATTGGCACTTTGCGACATAAAAGTGGATTTTGGTTGTAGTTTGGGAACTCTTTATCTAAAAGGTTCGCCATCACTGGTATATGTTATCCTATGGCAGTGGTGGCGAACCTATGGCACGGGTGCCAGAGGTTGCACTCAGAGCCCTTTCTGTGGGCACCCAGGACTTCACACCAACACATAGTTTGCCAGATAGGACTCAAGGATTTTTCCTGTGGTCCAATATAGCCCAGACCGTGCCATGCTAAGCGCTATTTTAAAGCAACATCCTTGGCTGCCAGGACTACAGGAGGAGCGAGAAGGTGTGGATAGAGATGGATTGTCATTTGAGCTTCTGCTCTGGGTCCCCAGATTCTTCCTTTTCAGGGGACCCTGGAGGGAAGTTACAATCCAAATTTCTCCATCATTTTTCTATTGTATTGGTGAACTCGGGACCTGTAATACAGCTGGGATCAATAAGTTACTGCTTAAATTGTCATGATGGCACTTTGCGACATATAAGTGGGTTTTGGTTGTAGTATGGGCACTCTGTCTCCAAAAGGTTCGCCATCACTGTCCTATGGTATATACTATAGAAGCATTCCAATTGTCTTATAGGATTCTTCCACAGAGTCATAGGTCGGGGTATTTCTTGTAAGGGCTATAAAGTGGTATTCTGCCTACAAATACTTCATGCAAGGTGTGAACAGAGTCTTACATTGCCCCACGTGTCTTTTACGTGGATGACTTTATCATCTACATGAACTAACACATCCATCAGCTGAATATCCTGGCTAAGAGCTTTCCACGTCCATCAAAAACACAATTTTTTATTATGATTCGTGTCAGTGTTGTATCCGCATCTGTTTTTTTTTTCGTGTCCACGTGGCCTCAGTTTTATTTCACCTCCGCATAAAAAACTGATGGTTTGCAAAAATGAGATGGTAAAATTGACTTTTCCTCCAACAACATTTGAGAGAAAAATAGACTGTGCAGAAATTCCCTTCCTTTTTTTGAAGAATCATTTATTTTATGGAAGTCGCCAAACCTTAAAAAAAAAAAAAAAAAAATAGGACATACTCCAAATAATTTTCAATGAGGTGCTGATCTGTTGTAACAGAATAGGGGATGTTTTACTAGGCGGTCCTCTAGCACCTCTTTACAAACGCAGTGCTAGGGTACAGGGGGTGCGTATGCGTTTCTTTTCTTGCGTGCGTTTTTTTACGGACTGATTAAAAACGGCCCAAAAACAGGTTGAAAACACCACGTGTGCCGCCGGCCTCAAACTGCTTGATACATGTGCATGTGAGATGTTGGAGTGTGCAATGGATCTGAGTTTTTTTTGCTGTAAAGCAGGATATTTTTGTACCAATTTATGAGTATTTATGCCTAAACTTGCGACGTTTTGAAGAGTCACACTTTATAACTATCTAATGCATGTGTTTCAAAACACATTCCACCAGCTAGAGGGAGTTTTGCCTTATTGAAAAGCTGTTAACATTTGTGTTTACAAAACACACGCGTTAACGCTACTTGTGAATGCACCGTAAGGTCGTGTTCACACATTGCATTTTGAGATGTAAGGCCGAGGTCACATGGTAACCAGACCCCGGTGTCTTGTATTGTTTAAATGCAATATTGTTTCCCCAGAAACGCATATGCGATTGGGCCGAAGCCCGCCCCCTGTGCGTGTGACATATGATGCATGTGCGCGTGACCGCTGCCTAATCCAAAGGCAAGGCAAGGAAAAATGGGAACGCATATGGGGTAAATGGAAATCTGAGCCTAACAAAGGGGGATCGGAAGTGAAGAATAATCAAAAAAAAATTTTGTCTCTGGAAACGCATATGCGATCGGGCCGAGGGCCGCCCCCTGTACGCTGGCATCGCGTTTTGAATGCAACGCTAGCGGAAATTGTGACCGGTGCCTCAGGACTGTTCCTCTAGGACTGTATTCCACAAGTATCAGTGTATGTTATATTTTCCTGCTGGATAAGGTTATGTCAGTCACAGTCCATGTTACTTCTGTTAGATTTCTATCTTATTTGACCTCTTTATCTGTGTTTGCTGGCATGTGTGTGCCAGGGAGGCGGCACACGCTCTGTGCCATGTGTGATTTACCTTGTGTTAGTTTCGAAGGGAACTAGTGATATTTGATTGTCCGACAAGGTCAAGAACCTTTTTGTTTCGGGTCACTGTGATGTAGAACGTGCTACAGCAAATAATCTTTTGTAACTGCACATTTTGGGCCCAGAGAATGTCTCAGTGTATGGCCCCATTCACAGGAACGTGTGCCCACATGGCTATGGCCGGATGAGCTCACGTCGGGTGCGCTGGAGAGGAGGGGGGATGAGCACTGTTCACCCCTCCCCTCTCCATAGGAAATAGAGCCGCACGGTCAATCTTCCAGCCAAAGATAGAACATGTCCTATCTTATTTTTGGGCCGCGGCACAGTACATTCAGCACATTTTGTGCTCACCGTACCGAGCCGGGCGCCGGAGATGACTAGGGGTCACGTAAATATGGCTGCAAATTTACAGCCAGATATGCGCCCCCCATGCGTTCTTATGAATGAGGGCCAACTAGATTTGTCAGGCATTGTAAAAAAAAATGCATTAAGTTTTTTTTTTTCTCGTACTGCGTTTCAGTTGCATTTCAGACAACGGAGAGGGGCTTGGTCCGTTCCCATATGGAATTTTCTTTGAAATGCGGAAACAATGCAAAACACCTTGTGCTTGTTACCAATCACATGCGCTTCAGTAGGAAACACATAGGGTGCAGTCACACGGTCAGTTTTTCAGATGCAGTTTTTGAAGCCAAAAGCAGGTGTGGATCATAATGGGTGAGACAAATAATTGGAAGGTGCCCCTCCTCCTCCTACTTTTACTCCATTCCAGGTTTGGGCATCAAAAACTGCATCTGAAAAACTGAACGTGTGACATCACCCATAGGCGTAACGTTGAGTTTAAAATTGATATGTAAACGCAATGTGTGAACACAGCCTGAGGGCGCAGTCACACATTCCGCTAGTGTTGCATTCATAACGCGACGTTAGCGCACAGGGGGTGGGCCTCGGCCGACCGCATACGCGTTTCCATAGAAACGCATGCAATCAGGTTTTTATTGCTTTTAAAATGCATTATAACAGCTGAAGAGAGGTGATTTGCCTAATTACTTACTATTTACATTTGTTAACACAATGTTAATGCATGTGTTAACAAAGCAAATACATTAACGAATTGTTAACACATGCGTTAACATCACATTTTCAATGCATTTTGTAAACGCAAATGTTAACAGTAATGTAATTACGCAAATCACCTCTCCTCAGCTGTTGTAATGTGTTTTAAAATGCGATGAAAAAGCAACCAAAGCATGTGAACGCGTCCTGAGGGTGCGACCACGCGTTCAGTTTTTTAGATGCAGTTTTTGATGCCCAAACCAGGAATGGAGTAAAAGTAGGTGGGGGAGCAGTGCCTTTCAATTAGTTGTCTTAACCTATTATCATCCACATCTGCTTTTGACTCCAAAAACTGCATCTGAAAAATGCAACGTGTGAACGCACGCTCAGGGTGCTGTCAGATGTAGCTCTTTTCAGAAACGGAATGAAAGCGCACAGGCTTGTGCCACGGGCCCATTGCCCATGTGTTTTTATGGACACTCGTGGGATCAGAAACCGTTGGATGTAAGCCAGTCCCTGGTCATGTGATGTCACACAGGTGCACGGCTCGTTATATCCCTGGTCATGTGATGCTACACAGGTGCACGGCTCGTTATATCCCTGGTCATGAGATGTCACACAGGTGTCAGTCTAATGGAGGGACGTGTGAACTCTGTGCCAGGTACTTATTATATCAGAGGCTACTTTGTACCATCATGTTTACCATCCTGTGCAATCAGTTTTTTATTAATGATTCATATCTGGCAGGATAACTGTACATATTATTGGTGTTTCCATTGTCACTACTTTCTATGACACATCCCCCAGAAGTTTTATGTTGTTTTTTCCAGCATGGCTGACATTCCCATATAAGCCTTGTCCCTATCTATTTTAAATAATCATTTGTAATAAATAAAACCTAACATTTTTTGCATAATAAATCTATTTCTTTGTATGTTTTGATGTCACGCAGGTGCATGGCTCGTTATATCCCTGGTCATATGATGTCACACTGGTGCACGGCTCATTAAATCCCTGGTCATGTGATGTCACACAGGTGCATGGCTCGTTATATCCCTGGTCATATGATGTCACACTGGTGCACGGCTCATTAAATCCCTGGTCATGTGATGTCACACAGGTGCATGGCTTGTTATATCCCTGGTCATGTGATGTCACACAGGTGCATGGCTTGTTATGTCCCTGGTCGTGTGATGTCACACAGGTGCATGTTTCCATTCGTTAAAAAACACATGGTTTTAACATGCATGCGTTTTTAAAAGGCATCCTTTTTTACCATTCACCATGCGTTTGGCTGCTTTGAACCTGTCTATCTATTAAGATAAACGGGTTCAAAGTAGCCAAACGCATTAAAAACGCATGCTTAAAAACGGACCAAAAACGCCACATCTGGCATCACCCTAAGCCTGTGTTAACATAACAAGTTTGCATTGCGTTTTGTAACACATTCGGAGCAATCCATTGCTGAACATATATAATAACAATTGTATCACCGAAACAATTGTTGCGACTTTGTAAAAGTGTTTTTGGTGCCTTTGCAGTTGTAGTCTGTGTAGATTTGTACGTTGTATTTCTTTATCATTATTATATATAGTTCTTCATCATGTTATTACATTTGCTGTAGTTTATGATGTCATTCTGGTTCTGGGGAAATTTGCTGCTCTGTAAAGATCACATTCCTGTGAAATGGCTCGGATTACCCTGATCCCGGAGATGTTAATGATTACATAGTATATGGGGTGTGTCATGCAGGTAAGTATAAAGAGCGCTGGGGATGAGCGGCTGTCTATAGATGATATCATTACACACTGGCAGGGTATACCCAAATAATGCCATTCATATAGAGGCATTACCAGACATCTTTCTGATTACTGCTTTTGGTTCCTGAGTTCTCTCTATTTTTGTGCTATTTGTATAATAGGAAGCTACACAGACATATATATATATATAGAATTTTTGTATTTATGGTGTGTGTTCTGGCTGGAGTGTTCCTGATGTATTAATTAATTTGCTGCCACACAGTAATAGAGACCATCAGCCTATGGGTGATGCCACACATGGCGTTTTGAATCCGTTTTTGGCCCGTTTTTAAGCAAAATGCATGCTTTTTGCTTAAAAACGGCCAAAAAACGGATTCAAAACAATTTCAAAACAGATTCAAAACGGGTTCAAAACTCCCTATGGGTGCACAATGACATGTCTAGCCATCCAGCCATGTTACATTTTCTAGGGGTGATGCCACACGTCCCGTTTTAAGTCCGCTTTAACGCACACGTTTTCAGTCTGTTTAAAAACACATCCGTTTTTGACCGTTTACCATGTGTTTGGCTGCTTACAACCTGTTTATCTATCAAGATAATTGGGAAAAATGGACAAAAACTGTCAAAACACATGCGTTTTTAAACAGACTGAAAACACATTTTCAAAAACAGACTCAAAGGGTGAAGACACACATGGCGTTTTTGGGCCGTTTTTACTAAGTGCGTTTTCAGATCGTTAAAAACGCATGCGTTAAAAAACGCATCCGTTTTTGTCAGTTTTTCCGAAATTGCGCAATGAAAAACGGACAAAAACGCATGCGTTTTCAAAAAATGGATGCGTTTTTTAACGCATGCGTTTTTAACGATCTGAAAACGCACTTAGTAAAAACGGCCCAAAAACGCCATGTGTGTCTTCACCCAAAATGCCATGTGTGGTATTCACAGGCTGCATTCACACTACCGCAAGGGGGACGTATATACGGCCGACATGTCCTATTTTTTCAGGGCATACGGCGCCGTGCGCCATATATCCCTATGGAGAGGGGCGGGGGTGAGCAGCGCTCTCCCCCTCCTCCTCTCCCCGCGCGCTGCCGTGTGCCCGCCGTGCTACGGTACGGCGGGCACCGGTCGTGTGAATCCAGCCTTACTCTTGTGCATCACAGCAGCTGAGAAAAGGAGATTTACCTAATAACATTGCCATCAACATTGCGTCTACAAAGTAGTGTAATTGGGCAAATCACACCTCCTCATGTCTTGTAATGTGTTTCAAAATGCAATGTAAACGCAAACCAGACGTAACGTGTGAACATGCCCTCAGGGCGCGTTCACACGTTCCGCTATCGTCGCGTTCATAACGCGACGCTAGCGCACAGTGGGAGGGACTCGGGCCGATCGCATGCGTTTCTCTGGAAACGCATATGCGATCGCCCCAAACTCCGCCCCCTGTACGTTCATAACGCGACGCTAGCGGAACGTGTGAACGCGCCCTCAGGGTTGTACTTGTGGGCAGGAGTTGGGAATCTTATTTCTTTATACAGGGGTTGTCCCAGGATAACAATTACATGGCAGCGACGCGGCTGTGCGCTGGTATTGCCTGGTATTGCGCCTTTGCATATTCGCTGGTATCCAGGTTTGGTAAGGGCAGCCATGTTTTCCTATGCAGGGACCAGCAGTCTAGCATTGTGGCTGTTGGCGTGGCTGGGGCACATCCCTGGGTGCTATGAGCAGAGGATCAGGGTGTGGACGGGAGGGGCGGCTTCCCTGGCTCCTGGCCTGTTCTCCGCATGGCGTCCAGACTCATAGCGAACCTTACACCGCGCAAATGTCTTACAACTTCGGATACAAAGCCAGTAAAATGTGCAATAAGAACTAAAATGCCTTTGCTGCTGCTCAGTGGCTGAACTGGTTTACTTTAACAATTGGGAGGTGAACACCCAGTGCACCCGGGGCAGTGTTAATACATGAAATGAGTGAATGGGAGTTTGGCTATTTTTAACATTTAGAATATGTTGCAGCTGAATGCAGAGGTGGGGATCAGTCATGTCACGTATCATATACCACTAGATGTGCTAAATTTACTATGTGTATGAGGGCGGCTATAGACAACATAAAGTTATCACCACCTCACTCATGGCTGTGCCCTGATCCCTGCCGCTTAGCTAATTCCTGGATGTAGAAGTGACCCTGCCTCCAGGGGGCGTAACTTGTAAGATGCTTAGGGAGCCAATAAGGTGTCACTTTCCCATATGAGTAGACTAGGACTATAAATCACACATTATAGTTGGGGGGCTTTACAAAGACTTTGCATTGGGGTACACCAGCTTCAAGTTACTCCACTACCTGCCGCAATCATTCACGGAATGAGGGGCATATCCTGTGTGACCCAGTGTGTGTGAAAATAGATTAGTGGAAACAAGTTGCACATGACAAATCCAGCGTATATGAAAAAGTTATATTCCAGAATTGTAGCTGGACTGGGAACCCTGGATTCACTAGTGTATGAGATCTCTTCACTAAAAACTGCACTGCCCATCCCCCGAGTAACTGTTGTAGTATCCAGAATCTTTCCACTGCAGTGATTCTTAGAAGAGTGCAGCGGATGTGCACTTTGTCCAGCAACAATCCTGGAGTATAAGTGTATTTTTCACAGATCTGCTGCTACTAACAACTTATACATAAAGGTGTGGTTACATAGCTCTTCAGGGACAATACCTAACGCTGTCTACAGTTTTATATAATCAAAACTATTGACACCCTTTAAATGGGTTTTCCAAAGAGATCTCCCTGGAAATTTGCACTTCCCAATAAATATATCGATGCATCTTAGTTACTGGCATGCTACTGCTTAAAAAATGTACAATAAATAAATGTACCCACAAAAGTACACTAAAATACCACATCCTATATCTTAATGAATGAATGGAATATTCCATTTGCAATTCTTGATTTATTACATAATGGAATGCACTGCGAACAATAAAACATAAAAATAATCAATGAAAATCTAAATGAATTTCTCATTGATGTCTCAAAATTGAAGTGTAAAATAGAATTTCAGGTGCTCCTGGTGAGATGGAGGCTGTAAACCAAGCACACTGACATACTGGTGTGCACCCCCTCTGGCAGGATCTGCTCTTCTTTTAGCTTCATATGCTCTGGTTTTTAAGAGAAATGGGCTTTAAACATTATGCAAATGAGCCTGAGGGTCTCCATTAACTCGTATGGAGCCTGGAGCCCCTCAGGCTCATTTGCATAATTTTAAAAGCCTTTTTTTAACTTAAAAAAGAGGGTATGAGAAGCGAAAAGAAGAGCAGATCCTGCTAGATGGGGCGCACACCAGTATGTCAGTGTGCTTGGTTTACAATCCTACATCCTGGTGGTAGATGCCCTTTAAGCAAGATAAATTTGGCCGAATTTTATCCTAAATTGAGGAGAGTGTCAGTGCAGTCCAGCCATGGCCTCCAGCTGCTTAGCCCGGAGCGGTGCTGTACTTTCTCAGTGTAATGTTTTCATGTTACTTCATGTATATATTCCAAACAAAGGCGAAATCTGGAATGTGATTCTATATACAAAAGTGCTATATAAGATGTTAAACAAGACTGTCTGTAAGAGGAGCTGCGTAATGTGCTGCACCTACCAATACATTAGTGTGGGCTGTGCCGAGAGCATTAGCAGGGGCTGCCATTTGTTTCGGGAACAGCTGTTGAATTTTGGGTGTTGTTCATATTTGCAGCTTCTGTGGTTCTGCTGCGTAATCAGAGCAATGACAATAATGAAAGCAATGGATGTTTAAAATGCCGGACGTGACGGGGCCTGGTTGGCAGGGGGCACCCTCTTCTGTCACAGATTGTTCTGATCTGTGAGGGACAAGTAGTCTAATGTGGGTATTGGCAGGTTTTTGTGACCTTTGGGCTAATGTTTGCAGAATTTAGTGACTTTCCCATTTTCAGGCCACGTTTAAAGGGATTTGCTATTTTCAGGGAATAATTGATATGGTCTGTGTAAGAAAAGTTATTCAGTTTTCCAATATACTTTCTGTAGGTTCTAGATCTCTGCTTGCTGTCATTCTATAGGGAAATATATGTGTATGTTTTTTTCCAGTGGATAGAAATCTGTCTATGGTCATGTGATGTCACACAGGTGCACGGCTCGTTATATCCCTGATCATGTGATGTCACACAGGCGCACAACTCGTTATATCCCGGGTTATGTGATGTCACACAGGTGCACGGCTCGTTATATCCCCGGTCATGTGATGTCACATAGGAGCACGGCTAGTTATATCCCTGGTCATGTGATGTCACACAGGTGCACGGCTCGTTATATCCCTGGTCATGTGATATCACACAGGTGCACGACTCGTTATATCCCCGGTCATGTGATGTCACATAGGAGCACGGCTAGTTATATCCCTGGTCATGTGATGTCACACAGGTGCACGGCTCGTTATATCCCTGGTCATGTGATGTCACACAGGTGCACGACTCGTTATATCCCGGGTTATGTGATGTCACACAGGTGCACGGCTCGTTATATCCCCGGTCATGTGATGTCACACGGGTGCACGGCTCGTTATATCCCTGGTCATGTGATGTCACACAGGTGCTGAGCTCATTATATCCCTGGTCATGTGATGTCACACAGGTGCACGACTCGTTATATATCCCCGGTCATGTGATGTCACATAGGAGCACGGCTAGTTATATCCCTGGTCATGTGATGTCACACAGGTGCACGGCTCGTTATATCCCTGGTCATGTGATATCACACAGGTGCACGGCTCGTTATATATCTGTCCATGTGATGTCACACAGGTGCACGGCTCGTTATATCCCTGGTCATGTGATGTCACACAGGTGCATGGCTCGTTATATCCCTGGTCATGTGATGTCACACAGGTGCACGGCTCGTTATATATCTGTCCATGTGATGTCACACAGGTGCACGGCTCGTTATATCCCCGGTCATGTGATGTCACACAGGTGCACGGCTCGTTATATCCCTGGTCATGTGATGTCACACAGGTGCACGGCTCGTTATATCCCTGGTCATGTGATGTCACACAGGTGCACGGCTCGTTATATCCCTGGTCATGTGATGTTCTTAGGTACTGACTGTTATAGATATATCTGGAAATATGAGCTGATGATAAAGTTCCAGTTCCTGCTTTTTTCTTTAAAGATATACTGATGGCTCCTATACCTTACCTATTTGTTCTGTTCTCGTGCTTCCAGAACTGTTTTTATTACACTCTAGAACAGCTGGATTGTGGAAAAATAAACTGATAAAATGTGCAAATAGTGAGCGCCTCCTTTGTATTTTAATTTTAACCAAGTTCCCAAGTATTGCTCAGACAGTCGCTGAGACTTTTCTTGCGCAGTCGCAGTCCTATAGAGCCATCTGCAAACAAGGAAAGTCTCTGCGAGATTTGCGGACTGGCGGCTGACGTCACTGCCAGTCTAAGGTCTGCCAGAAAACCTATCGAACTGTAGGGGTCGGTCCTAACAGCATATGGCTCGTGACTGCTCAGTCCTGCAGAGATTTTGGATGTGCACACATCCTAATTCTCATAACTTTTCGCCACAGTTTCTTGGAGTATGCGATTATTTGAGTCCAGGGGCTTGTGGCGGCTGCGGAGGATTAGGTCTTGTTAATACTGCAGTAAACCGCGGTGACAGTGAAGTTTACGCTGGCGTTACGACAAAGGCTTTTTCGTTTGCTTAACAATTCTCAGTGACCTTTTTAAATGTCCTCTTACTGATAGCATCAAAAGGAACTGGGGAACAATGCATGTATTCTTGTGGAGTCTGGAGACCATACATTATCAGTGCATAGCAGCTGCGCAGGACCACGGGTGCTATTAGGTGACTGGGGAGATGTATAACCAGGCTTATACACAAAGCCGCCCAACAACTATTTCCCCTGATTCCTCTCAACCCAGTGACCATGAACTAATGTGCAGCGTCAGCTTTAGCTGCAGAATGCAGATACAGGAAAAAAATGAGCTTGAATCGGGGCGCTCAGGTAACAACCCGGAGAGGCAGATAAATGTGTCAAAATACAGCGATTTTATTGATAAAAATCAAATGATACTAAAATCAATAAATATATAAATACATAGATAAAAGGTCCTATTAACGCGTTTCGGGTTATACAAAACCCTTTTTCAAAATCAGGACAAAGCATACAGATAGCTGAAAACAAAGTGCTTTAAATGCATTTCCTAAAGTGACATACCTGGATGACCATGAGATGATACCGGAAGTGTCAATTGGCGCGGCTGGAAGTGTCAGTGCCGGTATTTCCGGTGTGCGCATGCGCACTTGGTATCAACCAAGTGTGCGCGGGCGCATTAGGTCTCGGCCCACACAATGTGAACGGCGCATGCGCCAATTAGGTGAGTAGTGTGGGTATTCGTATTGCCTGATGCACGATCGCGCGCGTGAAGAAAAACATGCCGTGCGACCGCGCGTGCGCAATGAAAGTACAGAGTGTACCTGTTGCTATGGTGATCGCAACGGGAGAAGAAACAGATATATGTATTCGGGGACCTATATTGCGATATATATCAATAAAATAAAACATGTGTTTGACAAACATAATCAAATGGATTAAATCATTATTCGATAAAAGGAAGGAAACACTGGAAGATAAAATGGGCATACAATACTATAAGTCAAATATAGAGTAGGATGCTATACACTCATAATAATAAATAAAAACAGTAAAAATGGGATGATAAAAATAGAATAAATACTGCACACAGGATATGGTGTAAAAGACATCTGTAGAGTGGGATATTACACTAGTGGAAGAGCAATTAGTAAACATTCTCTAAACTCTCGTTGAGACCTGTAGGGTTGAGGCTATGTAATTTGTAAATCCAGAACATTTCTTTGCGCTTGAGATAATTGAATCTCTGGGGAACGGATGGTTCTATAAATTCTATTGGTATAATGTTAAAATCTCTGTAATTATTATTGTGGTGTGTGGCTGCATGACGAGACACACTATGTAACACATATCCGTTCTCAATGTTGGATCTATGCTTATTTAAACGTTCCCTTAGGGGCTGTATTGTACGCCCCACATATTGTAATTTGCACGTGCACTCTATAAGGTATACAACATATTTTGAGCTGCAATTCATAAAGTTTTTTATCTGGAATGTCTCCCCCGTAATATTGGACATGAATGTAGATTGTCTGTGTAGAATCGTTTCGCAACACTTGCAGCGATTATGTCCGCAACGGAAACTACCTATCACTTTTGGAAAGAAAGTCGGCATTGCGCTCGTCTTAGATATTGGGCGAAGGCGGCTGGGAGCCAAAATATTTTTAAGTGAACGCGACCTGCGGAAGGTTAGTTGTGGTTTGGAAGGGAGGGTCTCTCTTAAAAAGGGATCAAGTAAAATAATATTCCAATGTTTATTCATAATACCTCGTATTACGGAACTATCAGTCGAGTAGGTGGTAATAAAGTTAACCATATTGCTGTTCGATTTAGTTTTATCTTTTTTGTTTGTGGGTATCAAACAGGTTTCCTGGCTCAAGGCACCCGCTCTCCCCTTTGCTGTTGAAATGAGAGTAGGGGGGTACCCTTTAGCCCTGAAACGATTGGTGAGGATGTCACTTTGACTATTATAATCCGAGTCTTCCGTGCAGTTTCGCCTGATCCTTTTAAATTGTCCATAAGGGATATTCGTGAGCCATTTTTTGAAATGGCTGCTAGAAAACTCTAAATAGCTGTTACTGTCCACCTTTTTGAAGAATGTTTTTGTCTTAATGAGACCCTCAGGTGTATGGGATACTACTATATCTAGAAATTCAGCATTGTTGGGTGTAATCTCACTTGTAAATTCGAGTCCCCAACTGTTCTCATTTATGTCTTTGACGAAGTTCAATGCTTCCTCTTTACTTCCATTCCAGATAATAAAAATATCATCTATAAATCTTTTATAGAGTACACATTTTCCATACGCACTATGTTGGTAGATGATCTGTTCCTCAAACAGGCCAACATAGAGGTTCGCAAAACTGGGAGCAAATTTGCTCCCCATTGCTGTTCCTCTCTTCTGGAGATATGTTTTATTCAGGAACGTAAAGAAATTATGTTTTAAGATAAAAGCAATGGACCTTAATAGGAAATTGGTCTGTTCTATAGATATAGCTGAATCATTATGTAGAAAATGGGAGACAGCATGTATTCCCAAATCATGAGGGATTCTGGTGTAAAGTGATGTTATGTCCATAGTGATAAAGACATAGGAGTCATTCCAAGGTTCTTTAATTACATGTCGGATAAGGTCAGATGTGTCAAGTAGAAAGGATTTGAGTTGTTTGACATACTTTTGTAAAAAGATGTCAGTATAGTGTGACAGATTTGATGTTAATGAGTTTATACCCGATATGATGGGTCTGCCTGGAGGGTTGGAGGTGTTCTTATGCACTTTAGGTAGATAATAAAATAATGCAACTGCTGGTTCTTCTATCTTTAGGTATTGATGCTCCTTCTTATTCAAAATCCCATTTTGGAGTCCTTCGTCTAACAGTGTATATAATGCTTTGGTGTAACTGGCAGTGGGATTATGGTCCAACTTACAATAGAATTCGGAGTCTGATAATAATCTCAGGGCTTCCGTAATATAGTCAATTCTGTTTAGGATAACTATACCCCCGCCTTTGTCGGCTGATTTTATGACTAAATCTTCCCTAGCCGCTAGGTTTTTTAGGCTCAGTCTTTCTTTATAGGTTAGATTGTTAGGTTTACCTTTTTCCTTATCCCTGCTGGACTGGTCATGGAGTTTTTGGAGGTCAGTGGATACTAGTGTGTAGAACGTGTCCACGAAATTGCCTCTATGATGTGTGGGGTAGAAGAGGGATTTGGGTTTCAGATCGGTGTGAACGGATGGTATGTAGATCGGAGTATTTGGTGTTTCGTTATTGACTTCAGGTGTTTTTATGGGTTTACCTGTATCTAGTATATTAAAATGTCTTTTAAGTGTTAGCTTACGAATGAATCTGTTTAAGTCCAAAAATAGTTCAAATTCATTTGCTCGTGAAGATGGACAGTAGGATAATCCTTTTTCCAATAGTTTAGTCTCCATTTCTGACAGTTTATAGGTGGACAAATTGAAAATCTTAACGAGATTAGCATTATTTATTCCTGTCTCAGTGTTATTATTCTCCCTCCCCATAGATCCTTCGAGGGGTGGTGTTACTATCTGGTTTTCTTGTGTTTGGGGGTTTCCACTAGTGAGTCTTCTTCCGTATGGGAAGAGTCTATGTCTATTCCTCCTTCCGCCCCTCTTACCTCTCTTATGGGATTTTTCCTTTTTATTCCGAGTGGTTGGGCTGGGAGACTTATTTCTTTTACAAAAGGGTCTAATACATACTGTTGGACTGCCCTCTTTGCTAGTAGTTTCCCCGGTAAGCCTAAAAAAGACATTGATTCCTCAGGTGAGAGAAGATCATGGGCTAACTCCAATGGGGTAGTTTTATTTTGCGCGTTGGCTAGAGGGGTAAAGAACTGTTGTTGTGTAACTTCGTAAATGCTTTCTTCTAGGTCAGTTGTATTATGGGTGGTGAGTAGAGACTCATTGAGGGCGGGGAGACTGGGTGTATATTTACCTGACGGCAGATTAGGTTTAGTCAAACTATTAGGATCTATTAGACTGAATTCTTGTATTGATTCATGTCCGGTTAGTACTTGAGTGTGTATTGTATTAGAGATAGTTGTAATTGGTTTAGCAATGTATTGATTCATGGGGTCCTTAGGCTGTAGTTGGTGTCTACACGGGTTCAAATCTACAGTATCGGATGTTGGTTTGTCTTGTGTACTCTTCTTATATCTAGTGGTGTTCCTCCAGGACTTCGAATTAGTCACTTCGTTCAGCCTATTACTGTTAGCAGTATTCTTATTTCGTCTATTGTTGTTTTTATTAGTACTGGTATAGTTATTATAGGGTATCTTAGGCTTCACTACATTTAAAGGTCCATTCGTTAAGGTTTCAGTTGTACTCCTATCAGTGTTTAGAGTGTTGTTAGTCTTTTTCTTTAGCCAGTACTTGATGTTCCCTAGTCTATAATCGGTGCGATCTCTTTCTAATTTCTTAAGTTTCTTCTCTAGAATATCTTTCTCAAATGAATCTATTGTTGTAGTCAATCTATTGTTCATTCTACCATAACTTGTATGTTGTTCAAAAGGAGTTAATCTACATATTAGATCGTCTATTCTATCGGTACAATTTCTAGATAGAGAGAGTCTTTTTACACATAAACACTGTAGTAATGATATAGAACAATTATGCAACAAAGAATCCCAGTTTTCAACAAATGTAGGATCATTTTTAAAAGCCGGTTCTGGGTGCAAACGTAACCCTCTCGGGATAATATTTTCTTTTACGTAAATATCTAAAAAAAGTTTGTCGAGATGGTGTTGTGACTCCACTTTCAAAGTCTTTTCCAAATCGAAAAATAAATCAGACATCACCTTTTCGTCGGTCTGACAATTGTGCCTGTCCACGGGTACATCGTGGGGAATCTCATCTTGCAGAGTTCTAGTATAGATGGCAAATACCTGTTCTCTGGTACGAAATCTTTTCTCGCCGTTCAGCATTCTGGTGCCAAAGTTTTTAGGAGTTATCACGCACCAAGTCGACCCAAGAAATGGTCCCTCTGCGAGCCAAAAACCGGTATTCTTAGAAAACCGGTAATGCTATGAAAGAAAGGACAGAAAAAAAGGCACGTAGGGGACGGCGCCTCGGGTGATAACGTATGGACCAGTCGGGAGAAGTATTTAACAGTTGATGTGCTCACCTTATTGCCACTTGGTTATGATGCATAAAAGAACCCAAATAGGGGTCCAATATAGATACAGCAGACGGTATAGATCCAAGGTTCAGGAGTTGGTTCTGCGATGGTGGTCCAATGCAGAGAAGCAACAAGACACTAGTCTCTCGGGTGTTTGTTTATGCAGCTCCCAAAGCTCGAGATAACCGGTCACCGTGGTGATGCCGGTAAAGTAAAATGCAGATACAGGAAAAAAATGAGCTTGAATCGGGGCGCTCAGGTAACAACCCGGAGAGGCAGATAAATGTGTCAAAATACAGCGATTTTATTGATAAAAATCAAATGATACTAAAATCAATAAATATATAAATACATAGATAAAAGGTCCTATTAACGCGTTTCGGGTTATACAAAACCCTTTTTCAAAATCAGGACAAAGCATACAGATAGCTGAAAACAAAGTGCTTTAAATGCATTTCCTAAAGTGACATACCTGGATGACCATGAGATGATACCGGAAGTGTCAATTGGCGCGGCTGGAAGTGTCAGTGCCGGTATTTCCGGTGTGCGCATGCGCACTTGGTATCAACCAAGTGTGCGCGGGCGCATTAGGTCTCGGCCCACACAATGTGAACGCCTGATGCACGCCTGATGCACGATCGCGCGCGTGAAGAAAAACATGCCGTGCGACCGCGCGTGCGCAATGAAAGTACAGAGTGTACCTGTTGCTATGGTGATCGCAACGGGAGAAGAAACAGATATATGTATTCGGGGACCTATATTGCGATATATATCAATAAAATAAAACATGTGTTTGACAAACATAATCAAATGGATTAAATCATTATTCGATAAAAGGAAGGAAACACTGGAAGATAAAATGGGCATACAATACTATAAGTCAAATATAGAGTAGGATGCTATACACTCATAATAATAAATAAAAACAGTAAAAATGGGATGATAAAAATAGAATAAATACTGCACACAGTATTTCATAGCATTACCGGTTTTCTAAGAATACCGGTTTTTGGCTCGCAGAGGGACCATTTCTTGGGTCGACTTGGTGCGTGATAACTCCTAACAACTTTGGCACCAGAATGCTGAACGGCGAGAAAAGATTTCGTACCAGAGAACAGGTATTTGCCATCTATACTAGAACTCTGCAAGATGAGATTCCCCACGATGTACCCGTGGACAGGCACAATTGTCAGACCGACGAAAAGGTGATGTCTGATTTATTTTTCGATTTGGAAAAGACTTTGAAAGTGGAGTCACAACACCATCTCGACAAACTTTTTTTAGATATTTACGTAAAAGAAAATATTATCCCGAGAGGGTTACGTTTGCACCCAGAACCGGCTTTTAAAAATGATCCTACATTTGTTGAAAACTGGGATTCTTTGTTGCATAATTGTTCTATATCATTACTACAGTGTTTATGTGTAAAAAGACTCTCTCTATCTAGAAATTGTACCGATAGAATAGACGATCTAATATGTAGATTAACTCCTTTTGAACAACATACAAGTTATGGTAGAATGAACAATAGATTGACTACAACAATAGATTCATTTGAGAAAGATATTCTAGAGAAGAAACTTAAGAAATTAGAAAGAGATCGCACCGATTATAGACTAGGGAACATCAAGTACTGGCTAAAGAAAAAGACTAACAACACTCTAAACACTGATAGGAGTACAACTGAAACCTTAACGAATGGACCTTTAAATGTAGTGAAGCCTAAGATACCCTATAATAACTATACCAGTACTAATAAAAACAACAATAGACGAAATAAGAATACTGCTAACAGTAATAGGCTGAACGAAGTGACTAATTCGAAGTCCTGGAGGAACACCACTAGATATAAGAAGAGTACACAAGACAAACCAACATCCGATACTGTAGATTTGAACCCGTGTAGACACCAACTACAGCCTAAGGACCCCATGAATCAATACATTGCTAAACCAATTACAACTATCTCTAATACAATACACACTCAAGTACTAACCGGACATGAATCAATACAAGAATTCAGTCTAATAGATCCTAATAGTTTGACTAAACCTAATCTGCCGTCAGGTAAATATACACCCAGTCTCCCCGCCCTCAATGAGTCTCTACTCACCACCCATAATACAACTGACCTAGAAGAAAGCATTTACGAAGTTACACAACAACAGTTCTTTACCCCTCTAGCCAACGCGCAAAATAAAACTACCCCATTGGAGTTAGCCCATGATCTTCTCTCACCTGAGGAATCAATGTCTTTTTTAGGCTTACCGGGGAAACTACTAGCAAAGAGGGCAGTCCAACAGTATGTATTAGACCCTTTTGTAAAAGAAATAAGTCTCCCAGCCCAACCACTCGGAATAAAAAGGAAAAATCCCATAAGAGAGGTAAGAGGGGCGGAAGGAGGAATAGACATAGACTCTTCCCATACGGAAGAAGACTCACTAGTGGAAACCCCCAAACACAAGAAAACCAGATAGTAACACCACCCCTCGAAGGATCTATGGGGAGGGAGAATAATAACACTGAGACAGGAATAAATAATGCTAATCTCGTTAAGATTTTCAATTTGTCCACCTATAAACTGTCAGAAATGGAGACTAAACTATTGGAAAAAGGATTATCCTACTGTCCATCTTCACGAGCAAATGAATTTGAACTATTTTTGGACTTAAACAGATTCATTCGTAAGCTAACACTTAAAAGACATTTTAATATACTAGATACAGGTAAACCCATAAAAACACCTGAAGTCAATAACGAAACACCAAATACTCCGATCTACATACCATCCGTTCACACCGATCTGAAACCCAAATCCCTCTTCTACCCCACACATCATAGAGGCAATTTCGTGGACACGTTCTACACACTAGTATCCACTGACCTCCAAAAACTCCATGACCAGTCCAGCAGGGATAAGGAAAAAGGTAAACCTAACAATCTAACCTATAAAGAAAGACTGAGCCTAAAAAACCTAGCGGCTAGGGAAGATTTAGTCATAAAATCAGCCGACAAAGGCGGGGGTATAGTTATCCTAAACAGAATTGACTATATTACGGAAGCCCTGAGATTATTATCAGACTCCGAATTCTATTGTAAGTTGGACCATAATCCCACTGCCAGTTACACCAAAGCATTATATACACTGTTAGACGAAGGACTCCAAAATGGGATTTTGAATAAGAAGGAGCATCAATACCTAAAGATAGAAGAACCAGCAGTTGCATTATTTTATTATCTACCTAAAGTGCATAAGAACACCTCCAACCCTCCAGGCAGACCCATCATATCGGGTATAAACTCATTAACATCAAATCTGTCACACTATACTGACATCTTTTTACAAAAGTATGTCAAACAACTCAAATCCTTTCTACTTGACACATCTGACCTTATCCGACATGTAATTAAAGAACCTTGGAATGACTCCTATGTCTTTATCACTATGGACATAACATCACTTTACACCAGAATCCCTCATGATTTGGGAATACATGCTGTCTCCCATTTTCTACATAATGATTCAGCTATATCTATAGAACAGACCAATTTCCTATTAAGGTCCATTGCTTTTATCTTAAAACATAATTTCTTTACGTTCCTGAATAAAACATATCTCCAGAAGAGAGGAACAGCAATGGGGAGCAAATTTGCTCCCAGTTTTGCGAACCTCTATGTTGGCCTGTTTGAGGAACAGATCATCTACCAACATAGTGCGTATGGAAAATGTGTACTCTATAAAAGATTTATAGATGATATTTTTATTATCTGGAATGGAAGTAAAGAGGAAGCATTGAACTTCGTCAAAGACATAAATGAGAACAGTTGGGGACTCGAATTTACAAGTGAGATTACACCCAACAATGCTGAATTTCTAGATATAGTAGTATCCCATACACCTGAGGGTCTCATTAAGACAAAAACATTCTTCAAAAAGGTGGACAGTAACAGCTATTTAGAGTTTTCTAGCAGCCATTTCAAAAAATGGCTCACGAATATCCCTTATGGACAATTTAAAAGGATCAGGCGAAACTGCACGGAAGACTCGGATTATAATAGTCAAAGTGACATCCTCACCAATCGTTTCAGGGCTAAAGGGTACCCCCCTACTCTCATTTCAACAGCAAAGGGGAGAGCGGGTGCCTTGAGCCAGGAAACCTGTTTGATACCCACAAACAAAAAAGATAAAACTAAATCGAACAGCAATATGGTTAACTTTATTACCACCTACTCGACTGATAGTTCCGTAATACGAGGTATTATGAATAAACATTGGAATATTCTTTTACTTGATCCCTTTTTAAGAGAGACCCTCCCTTCCAAACCACAACTAACCTTCCGCAGGTCGCGTTCACTTAAAAATATTTTGGCTCCCAGCCGCCTTCGCCCAATATCTAAGACGAGCGCAATGCCGACTTTCTTTCCAAAAGTGATAGGTAGTTTCCGTTGCGGACATAATCGCTGCAAGTGTTGCGAAACGATTCTACACAGACAATCTACATTCATGTCCAATATTACGGGGGAGACATTCCAGATAAAAAACTTTATGAATTGCAGCTCAAAATATGTTGTATACCTTATAGAGTGCACGTGCAAATTACAATATGTGGGGCGTACAATACAGCCCCTAAGGGAACGTTTAAATAAGCATAGATCCAACATTGAGAACGGATATGTGTTACATAGTGTGTCTCGTCATGCAGCCACACACCACAATAATAATTACAGAGATTTTAACATTATACCAATAGAATTTATAGAACCATCCGTTCCCCAGAGATTCAATTATCTCAAGCGCAAAGAAATGTTCTGGATTTACAAATTACATAGCCTCAACCCTACAGGTCTCAACGAGAGTTTAGAGAATGTTTACTAATTGCTCTTCCACTAGTGTAATATCCCACTCTACAGATGTCTTTTACACCATATCCTGTGTGCAGTATTTATTCTATTTTTATCATCCCATTTTTACTGTTTTTATTTATTATTATGAGTGTATAGCATCCTACTCTATATTTGACTTATAGTATTGTATGCCCATTTTATCTTCCAGTGTTTCCTTCCTTTTATCGAATAATGATTTAATCCATTTGATTATGTTTGTCAAACACATGTTTTATTTTATTGATATATATCGCAATATAGGTCCCCGAATACATATATCTGTTTCTTCTCCCGTTGCGATCACCATAGCAACAGGTACACTCTGTACTTTCATTGCGCACGCGCGGTCGCACGGCATGTTTTTCTTCACGCGCGCGATCGTGCATCAGGCAATACGAATACCCACACTACTCACCTAATTGGCGCATGCGCCGTTCACATTGTGTGGGCCGAGACCTAATGCGCCCGCGCACACTTGGTTGATACCAAGTGCGCATGCGCACACCGGAAATACCGGCACTGACACTTCCAGCCGCGCCAATTGACACTTCCGGTATCATCTCATGGTCATCCAGGTATGTCACTTTAGGAAATGCATTTAAAGCACTTTGTTTTCAGCTATCTGTATGCTTTGTCCTGATTTTGAAAAAGGGTTTTGTATAACCCGAAACGCGTTAATAGGACCTTTTATCTATGTATTTATATATTTATTGATTTTAGTATCATTTGATTTTTATCAATAAAATCGCTGTATTTTGACACATTTATCTGCCTCTCCGGGTTGTTACCTGAGCGCCCCGATTCAAGCTCATTTTTTTCCTGTATCTGCATTTTACTTTACCGGCATCACCACGGTGACCGGTTATCTCGAGCTTTGGGAGCTGCATAAACAAACACCCGAGAGACTAGTGTCTTGTTGCTTCTCTGCATTGGACCACCATCGCAGAACCAACTCCTGAACCTTGGATCTATACCGTCTGCTGTATCTATATTGGACCCCTATTTGGGTTCTTTTATGCATCATAACCAAGTGGCAATAAGGTGAGCACATCAACTGTTAAATACTTCTCCCGACTGGTCCATACGTTATCACCCGAGGCGCCGTCCCCTACGTGCCTTTTTTTCTGTCCTTTCTTTCATAGCTTTAGCTGCAGGGCAGGTCCTGGACTTAAAGGAAACCTATCATCAGGAATACCCCAGTTAGTGTACTCCTTTCAACCTACTTAGCCCTAGAATGCCTTTACCTAAACTTGTAACCATAGCTAACTAAATACTTTGTTTATGATAATGAAGTTTAGAGGTTACTGGAGTGTGGAGTAGCCAGGTCAAACAAAGACTACACCGAGCCTCTGTAGCCTTTGAAGTCTCACCTCCGTGCGCTTCGGAGGCTGCAGGGGCGTTGTGTAGCTTTTGCCCCCAACGCTCGGCCAGGTTACTTCACACCCAAGTAGCCTCTGAAATTCATTAGCATAATCAAAGTTTTTTGTTAATTATGGTTAAAAGTTTAGGACTTGGTAAATGGGTATCAGTTAGTGAATTCCTGATGGTAGGTTTCTTTTAAACACAAGTTGAAACATACGTTACCTTATGGCGTTTACTATGCTGCAGTGCAGGCACATTACCCGCAGGTCTCCTTATGTATTCTTCCTCTAATCCACACCATCCCCCTCCCTCCTCTATCTGCACACATGACAGAAAGTGGGGAGAGAGCAGGATGATTTTGTAGGGCAGGAAGCTGAGACACAGGCACACATAGGCTGCAGCTGCTACCCCGGGACTCACCACACGCTACTGGCAGGGAGCAAGGTAATGAGAAATAAATTTTTATAAAGCAAGGAAATTGCATTGCTTGTGTCAGGTTCAAATTTGTTTGGAATTTGGAACAGTTATGTTTTCTAAGTGTAACTCCAGACAATTTTTTTTTTATCCATGACAATTGGATTTTTCATAATTTCAGGTTGGGAAGGAGGATTGACAATAAAGCTCCATTGCAGACATCTGATATTTCTTACAGTTGATGATTGCAGCTTTGGGCTAAAGAACGCATGCATTTTTTACGATCTGAAAACGCACTAACCAAAAACGGCCTAAAAACGCCATGTGTGACTTTGTTTTGATTTTTTTTGTTTTTTACAGTTAGAGGTGATACTGGGGATAAGGGACGGGTGGGGACATGTGGGTGGTTCATGTTCCAAATCACCCTGACACGTTCCCTTTAAACACTAATAAAGGACATGACAGGATCCCTGTAACTCTAGATATGAGTGGCTCCCCCTGGTCCTGTCCCATTGGTTACCCCTGATCCTGGGCAGTACAGTCCCCTTTATTAGGTGTCTGGCAGCAGTGACACTTCTTAGTATGTGGTCTCGGAGAAGCAGGTGTGCAGATCTCTACCCGTCACATAGATTATGTAAGAGGGGACTTGTGACTTTGTGCTGCAGCAGTGAAGGATCTCAGTCCTAACATCTACATGTAATGTAATCCTTATCTCCCGGCGCTTCTACTGACCTTGCGATTAAATAGGAAATGGAAGTTTACTTAACAGAAAAAAAGCAAACTACATTGATCGGAAAGTAAAATAAAGGATCGTAAATAAAATAAGCTCTTGTGTTTTATGTTCTGTTCTTGGAGGTGTTGTTACCACGTCATTGCTTATATGCATTTCTTGGAGGATGTTTAGGTTGTACGTTTACATAGGAATACACCACTGCAGCCACTGCCACCACATATAGCACCGCATATTGAATTGTGCTGCAGATTTGTAGGGTGAGATTTGGCAAAATATTCAATGTAGAGAAGGTGCTAGGGAGTACGCAGCTGTTATTGGTGGTTATTGTATATCACTACTGCTTTGGGTTACTCCCAGACTGAGGTGTGCAGCCCACCACTATACATGGAAAGATCTCCTGAACAGTATAGATAATTAGTTGTCTCAGAACGTGGCTGCTCCGATTTGTTGTTCGACAAGTTTACTTAAGGCGACATGCCCTTGACAATCTGTCGCTGCCTCTCAGGATTAACCCCGCGCGTCTGCTTTATCTGAGTCTGTTGTGAGCAAAGTTCCTTTTGGCGTTTGTCACTTGTGCGTCACACTCCTGAAGCCTGTCTCCGGGGCGCTCCTGGCTGTTACACTTTGTACTAGAATTCTCCTGAAAATCACATAAATTATCGAATATCACGTAATCCGTATTAATGTGGGATTACGCCGCTGCTAATGGTAGAATTGAGCCCTGCAAGCTTTACAGAGATGGTTTTATGATGATTTTTAGCGAAAAAAAGAAAATTCTGAATTGATATTGAAGTCTTGTATGTCGTATTTAATTGGGGGAAATGAAAATGGGCTCAAAATTATATATATATATATATAAGGGTTCTGTTATAATCTGAGGAATATTGTCACTACAGGATTGATGCTGGCCATAAATGTTATATTTAATGTCTGCTAAAATGGACAATTTTTCTACTCTTTCCCAATGACAACCCTTTGCTATATGCCCTGCTCCCGAGTCAACAGAGCCATCATAGGAAAGGGAACTGAACAGTAGATGGTAGCTGTACTACTGGAGGGTACATGAGGTATAGCACTCCCTGGCCTCTCTACACCATTACCTCCTGGAGACTTGGGTGCATTCACACTTGGCGTTGAACGCATGCATTTGTTAAAGTAAATAAACCATTTGAAAAATAAAAAAAAATAGAAATACTCCACTACAATCCTTTGCTAGTCTTGACACACCAGGATCACCTAGAAAAGAAACGTATAATTGGGAGCACGGAGCGCGGGGACAAGATGTCCAGCAGTCCAGGCTGATAATTATGCGGCCCCCTGCACATCCCTTTCCCAAGCTGCAAGAGGCAGGTGATGTCAGGCGACGGAAATGAATTCACGAATCTTGCGTAGGTGCAGGGGTGTGCATAATTAGCAGTCCGGAGCACCGGACATCTTGTCCCCGCACTCTATGCTGCTAATTATAACTTTTCTTTTTTAGGTAATCCTGGCATGTCAAGACTAGCGCCGGGATGAAAAGGAGTGGAAGTGAGTATTTCTAGGTGATCCTGGCATGTCAAGGCTAGCATGGGACAGCGTCAGGATCAACATCAAGAGGAGCAGAGGAGAGTATTTCTAGGGTCCCCCCCCCCAAACAGCTGATTTCTTTTAACAGCCATTTATTTAGGAAATTCTCTCTTCAGCTCATCCATTGCGGTTTGAAATGCACGCGTTCAACGCCACGTGTGACAGCACCCTAACCGTTTGAGATTTATCTTTTACAACAAACTTATTAAAACAAAGCTAAAGCAGTAGTACCAGTGAAGGTACTGAAGTCTATGGAAAGGGGAGGAGGAAGACTCTTATACCTGTCTTACCCTAATGCTATATTCACAGCAACACTGCTCAGTACTGCTGTGTAATGTCCTTCATGCTGCTGTTGGAGCAAACAATCTCTTCTTTGTGAATGGGAGACATCATGGCCTAAAAATGAGTCCTAAAAAGTGGTCGATAAGAGGGGACAATTATATAATAGACTTAGAGGTGACATAGGGTGATGCCACACCAGTCTGTTCAAAAACGAAAAAAAAAAAGAGTTTTTGTCCGTTTTTTTCCCATTTATCTTAATAGATAAACTGGTTGTAAGCAGCAGAACGCATGCTAAACGATCAAAAATGGATGCGTTTTTAATCGGACTGAAAACGCCATGGGTGGCTTCACCCATAGGGTTAATCCTTATGTACATAAACAGATGGCAGTCACCTGCAACTCACACTTTATCTTTGATTCATTGCAGCTGCCATAAAGCGCACACCCTGCTGCGTTGTGGATACAGACATTACTAGTAGAAAGTGTGTGACCTCAATATGGCGGGTCCTAGATAAACTGGTAACTCTCTTCTCTCCTACCTGCTCCAGTCCAGTGATTGAAGTGTTATAGATAAGCCTCATATAAGCCAGAACTGGTTGTAGATGGATCTGGGTGTTTCTGCAGGACTGTTTTTCAGCTATCGTTTGTTATTATTACAGATATAATGGATGTTATGGGTAAATAAAGGCACTCGAGTGGATAAAACCCCAGCTCCGCACTCACACTTAATGAATGATGTTACGTATGATCTGAAGCCAAGTCATTTGTAGCTCCACTAACTCTTGTTATCCTTGTAAATTGCTGGCAGACCCACTGGAAGCTATTGTTCAGTAACCCTGCTGTAAGATTACTATGTACTAGTATTTTATAAGGGGACTGTACCTCCCCGAGCAGGGATGACGATGTAGGCATGATATACTGGCATGATATATAGGCATGATATATAGGCATGATATATAGGCATGATATGTAGGCATGATATACTGGCATGATATACTGGCATGATATATAGGCATGATATATAGGCATGATATATAGGCATGATATATAGGCATGATATATAGGCATGATATGTAGGCATGATATACTGGCATGATATATAGGCATGATATACTGGCATGATATACAGGCATGATATACTGGCATGATATATAGGCATGATATGTAGGCATGATATACTGGCATGATATACTGGCATGATATACTGGCATGATATACTGGCATGATATACTGGCATGATATATAGGCATGATATACAGGCATGATATACAGGCATGATATACAGGCATGATATACTGGCATGATATATAGGCATGATATACTGGCATGATATACTGGCATGATATACTGGCATGATATACTGGCATGATATACTGGCATGATATATAGGCATGATATATAGGCATGATACGTAGGCATGATACGTAGGCATGATACGTAGGCATGATATACTGGCATGATATACTGGCATGATATACTGGCATGATATACTGGCATGATATACAGGCATGATATATAGGCATGATATATAGGCATGATATATAGGCATGATATATAGGCATGATATATAGGCATGATATATAGGCATGATATGTAGGCATGATATGTAGGCATGATATGTAGGCATGATATGTAGGCATGATATGTAGGCATGATATACTGGCATGATATACTGGCATGATATACTGGCATGATATATAGGCTTCTTTTACCGTTTAGCTGCTAATTGACAGATTTCTCCCTACACACAATAAATTGTCAAACAGCCACCAGACTCCATAGCGGCAGTGATGTAAGTTCTTCCAAACAATTTTTACCTTGTCCCACACATAAACGCTGAGATTTGCGTGTAAGTCTAAGGGCGCGTTCACACGGTGCTTTTTGGTTGCATTTTCATTGCTCTTTGAAACACATTAAAACAGCTGAGGCGAGGTGATTTGCCTAATTACACTACTTTTAACACGTATGCGTAACAATGCGTTAACTCATTTGTTAACTTTATGATGACAAAATGCAGGTGTTAACACATTGTTAGCTGATAGTTAACGTCATGTTTACAATGCATTTTGCAAACGCAAGTGTTAACAATAATGTAATTAGACAAATCACCTCTCCTCCGCTGTTCTAATGCGGTTCAAAATGCAATCAAAACGCATAGTTTGAACGCGCCCCAAGGGCAGCATAAAAGGTTTCATTGATTACTTTTAAATGAATTTTACCATCAAAATCAAGGATCAAATCAAAGGGCAAATACTCAAGGATCCAGGCAATTCTGCACAGTGTAACAGCCTGTGAAGTTACAGTATGGAGGGGCGCTCTTAATTCAACCATCAAGCACCGCATCCCCGATAACTTCTTTTATCGTCACATGCAAACCTCACTACTTCTTCACTTTTGGTGCCATACTTCTACAGGGTGGAGATTCAAGGATAGGGGTGCAGAGGTGGCCGCAGAAACAGAGGGTGAAACGAGAAAGCCCGGGTTGCCCACTTCAGCCTCCTTACTATTAACAAAGCTCCTTACTTGTCACCTATCTTTGACTCCGAGTCAGCAGAATTCCTCAACTCTGGGGCATGTTAAAACTTTTTTTTTGTTAAAGAGTGAAATTGCCTGGGCAGGCGTCTATGCCGCTTGTATAGGTGTTGTTACAACCTCTGTGTCAGACTACAGCGGTCAGGGTTAAGGGAGGGGCGAGTAGTAACCTTTTTTATCTATTTATAATATGCAGGAAAACTCCCTTCTAGGAAACCTAAGACGCCCTTTATGTCCTCCTCAGACCGATTAGAGGAGTCTGTCACTTATGTGTTAATGTATGGAGCAGGTGTCAGACTTCTGTCATGTATTGTAATAATAGATGCAGAGTTTTAACTTTGGGACTAATGAAAAGTAAGGTTTAGCATTTCGGAGGCAGGTACGCCCTAGTCAGAGAAATGTGAAGCCATTACCCCCAGGGCTACATACATGAACAGCTGACGGTGTATTACATGTGACCATTACTGCCAAGTATCACTACACAATTGATAGGTTGTACATAACATACGTGTCCTGTCTTTGTTCCACTAGTGCCACAGATTATTGCCCAGTTAAAGGGATGCAGGTTAATCCCACTAATGATAAATGGGAACAATCCTTTAGACTTCTAGTAATGGGAAAACCATGTAAAGGGGTTGTTTTAGTTATGATCCGCTCTTTTGTTTGCTGTGTAGACCACTGAAGTAGTTGTAAAGTCTGTACTGATCTATCGGAGGACTATAACAGTGGATATTGAATAGACAGAAGACTTTTTACGGCCAATGTTTCCATTTTTGTATTTGCTTGTTGATGACTTTTTCATGATGGCCCGTCCGCCTGTTGCGGTACAATAATTTTGTACTATAATGTGATATATTGGTAATTTCTTGCTGGATGTGATTCACATTCTCTCCGCAAACTCTTTTATTTGGGAGACGACAACCACCCTCCCCCTTCCCCCCCGACATAACAGAGGCCCCGGCCAGACGACCTTTCCCTATGGTTTTCCTAAGACAATGCTAATACTACAACAGGAGCCATTTACATGTATACAAGTCCATGAACCCAAGGACAACTTGAGTAAACCAAAGCAAGTGTTACTCCGCCTCAGTGTGTCATTGATAGGGAATGCCTGATGTATCATCCATGTGTCACCAAGTGCTCTTATAGATGTATGTAATAACACGTTACTGCTGTATACACACCGATCAGCCATTGCATTGCATTGATGCCCCGGAAGAAGCTGCAAGGTGAAGCCCAGGGTCGGGCAGTGACTTGGCGCTCTCGTGGAAATTATATGCACATTTTAACTTGTTTTTATGTGAGTAGAACTGATATTAAAATACTTGACCTTTTGGAGCTGTCTACACTATGTCCTTGTGTATTTTCTCTGCATAGCGGAATTTACTACCAGGAGAAATTTTAAGGACTAGCAGAATACTAGAGCAGTTCCGTGTCTGAATGTTGCCTTATTTTCATCTGGTCGGATTGGTCTGTAAATATATCAAGGAATCCTATGTGTATAGGAATAAGAAACTCACATGAATCTGAAATAAGGATGAAAGGCTAAGAAGTTATAGAGCTCCGGTCACACAATACAGTATACTTTTAACCCTTCGGGTGATACTTGGATCCATCCGGGACCGTTGATGTAGCTCTATTTTACAGATAAGGTGCTGCATTTTTATAGTCATTTTTTTGAGTTTTATTGCACTGCAACCACTGACAGGAGGTCGGAAATATCAGGCAGCAAGTGACCAGTCTTATCTTTAGGGTAATGCTGTAACACGCAGTGGGTTGTGGGTCCACTGTAGTTACCCAACTCATTTTACTTTTGGGCTACTCCTATGTGTGTTATGTTGGTAACCTCCCTGGGTTTAGCCTTTATACAGGAATCTAGTCTATACCACAGGAAGGTCATCCGGCCATTTACTCCTCAAATGCTCTGGTGTGGCTGATGTCGCATCCAGAATTGAAGAGTCGCTCAGGGACCTTTCCAGCGGGGAAGGTGCCTTCTATAACCAGCAGGGGAGGACAACTCGAGGTGGAGGAGTAAGTGTTGGAAACAAGACAAAGGGGCAAACATGAGGAACTTTGCCCAGGAGTAATGGCTAGACAACTGGGTGAAACCATTCCCTACACAGTTTGCAGTGTTAAAAGCTTCCAAATGTGATCTTAGGAAGGGCAATTGGTGGTGGACAGGTCATCGATGAAGGAAGTCGAGGCTATCCCACAGAAGAGTCATTGTAGAACATATTTCTGATATAATCCATGGCAGTTATTACATTTCATTAGGTTATCATCTATATTATATAACAATGTTATTGGGATCCCTTCCGGGCACCATTATCCTATACATTTGGACCCTCATATTGATATTTTTTCTTTACAACCTTGTAGGCCTTTCCTAAATGGATGTGGTCTTCCATAATAACACTAGAAGATGGGGTTCACCTTATATTTTAGGCTGTTCATTCCTTGCCCTGGGGATTGTACCTTTACACACGTCCATTGCTTGTGTTTGTGTCATGCTCTATGTGTTACCTGTAACCTAGGACCTCACATTCAGTTATTAGTTCTAAGCTTAGCAGGTTGTGAGCTGAAAGAAAGGGGATGAAATAAAGTGCACCTTGTGTTCCAGGAAGCATTATCGTGACTTGGCTCCTCTCATTCTGCTTTGTTTATAGAAAAATAAAAGTACATGCAAAAACAAGTGTAGCGCCGCTTCCACGGCCGGGCATTCCCACAAGGTCATACATTAAAGTGAACTTTGCGGGGAGATTGTTATGTTTTTCTGTCCAATGTAAACTGCTACTTTACTGGGTTTATCTAATGTTTTAGCTGGAGCCCGTCACCAGTGTTTTGACCGCTAAACCAAAGGCACCCTCGTGTAGGTTAAGACGTATCCGAAAGAGAGTCAAGTTTTGCCTGAGATGAGTCACTTTTAGGGCAGAGAGCAACCATCACTATAGACTCTACTATCCTGGGCCAGATAACACCTAGAATTTTGTTTCTGGTGTTATTTAAAAGATATTTACAGGCAGTCCCCGTGTTATGTACAAGATGGGTTCTGTAGGTTTGTTCTTAAGTTGAATTTATCGGAACTGTATATTTTATCATTTTGACTCCATTTTTTTTGGTCTCTGTGACAACTGGATTTTAAAAATGTTGGATTGTTATAAGAACCAGGAATAACAATAAAACTTGTATAACTGTTATAGCTGTTTATTGTAGCCTAAAGCTAAAGTACATTAAATTACCAATTACCAGAGATCCGTTTGTAACTAGGGGTCATCTATAAATTGGGTGTTTTTAAGTAGGCGACCGCCTGTATTAGAGTTTTGGGCAGTTACCTAGTTGGGAATGTAAGCCACATAAAAAGACCCGATTCCTGACACTGGCTGCCTGTTCAATCATACACAGAACAAAAATTTGGATCCCTTTTTAAAATTTTCATCTGCAAAATGATGGTTCTAGCTCAGTGATGCGAACCTTTTTGCAGCCGAGTGCCCAAAAAGCAACCCAAAACCCCCCTTATTTATCGCGACCAACCAAAAATTAAATCAGTAACTTATTGCTCCCTGTTCTTCAACAACTTTCAATCATATTGGCCTCCTGAGGACACCAGCACAGTAGAAAGATGGAAAATTTGCATCATTTTAGCTGCTTTCCAGTTTCCCTCTGTACACAGAGAATTGTGGGGCCAGCAGGAGGTCCTGCAAAGATAATTTAGCCCTGTCTATTCATTCTCCCTCTTTCTACAGTCCCAAGTAGCGAAGTAAGTATGAAAATATGACCGAAAGCAGCATCTTTTAAGTTGCTTGGAACTGCAGGAAGATTCTCAGAGTCTTATCTGGTGTGCTGGGCGATGGCCCGGGTGCCCACAGAAAGAGCTCTGAGTGCCGCCTCTGGCACCCGTGCCATAGGTTCGCCACCACTGTTCTAGCTGCTATAAAGCCCAAGATGTCAAAATGTTATTGCATTTCCACTAGAAATCACCATTCCTCCTCATCATTAGGAACATTAAAGGGCACAGTCCTGATTTTTTTTATCATGCATGGATGGAGCTGTGGTTATACTGTTGCCCGTTGGCGTGTATCTGTGTAGTAGCTACATGCGTGACACCGAGGCGCAGATGAGATTAGCAGTGGCCTGGAGAGATACACGCCTTACAGTTGAATAGGCTTGTCTAGGTGCAGTGTTTGAGGAAGAAGAAAATAGTAACCGATCTGCCTGACTATTGTTTTCATAGCGCACGTTTATTTGAACATGTCAATTCAGTCTTTTTTTATAGTAAGATAATAGTTTATGACTCTTCCCATTTTTTTTTTATCTTTACAGTTGCAGAGATGGAGCTGAGCCAAACAGAAGTGCCTCTCTATGTGAGTAGACCCAAGTGTTCACTTCTGGCAAATACTTATCTGTAGCAATGAATGTTTTTTTTTTTTGGGGACAGCTGACTGCAGGGATGAGAGAGGAGGATAATAAAATATGTGGACTAAGGTTTTAGCGATGTAAAAAAAAACTTTCATAAAATTTTTACCACGTGTTGAAAGTTAAAGTTTCCTCCTTTGTAGGAGTGTATTTCAGCAATTTTATGCCCTCTTCCCTAAAAATAGAATAATAAAATAAAAACTGCTGAACGGTCACTCAAATAGGAGGAGGGGGTTGTAGACTATTCTGACCTCCCCTTGCAATATGTGCTGGAGTAGCATACATGTGGACCTACAACCATGGTGTATTTAAGCTGCGCTACTCCTCACCTATGTAGCCCCGGTGGCAGTTCTGAAGGGGTAAAAATACTTACACATCCCCTTTTAGAACAAAGCTCCCTTCCCGTTCAGGAGACCCCTAGAAATATCACTTAAAGCAAAGGGGAGGTTGTCTAGAGTGTTTGGTGCCAAGAACCTGGAACACTACTCATGGGCATTGTAGGATGTGGCACCAGTGGCAGGGAAACATTTTGGTTAGACGCCCTGTATCACCATCAATCCCTGCATCACCAGATACAGCTACAATATTGACTTGTATATTGGTCATAATTGCAGTCTGTAAGCCCTTTCACCTTGTATGGAAACCCTTCCTAGAGGTCAGGTAGAAGAAGAGGGTGGAGAGTGCTTTTCAAAACCATATCAGTAAACACTATAAATTCATTTCTTATTCCACAAATAAGAATAATATGGCACCCGGTTAATGGAGAATCTATCACACGAATGACTTGATTTTTGTTTTGTTGCAAAATCCTTTAATGGGACTGAGCTAGTTCATGCATAGAAACCGCAGATCCGTCCACCAAATCGATACAAACTACAGCTCATCCTGCAAAACTCCATCACAGAAACCCTAAATAAGTTATGGGTCGGATAACGTGATGACACAAAGCTATGCAAGTTTATCATCCTCATATTAATACTGACCCTTAAAAAACTGCTGAAAATGTTTTGGTAAAATGTCGTAATAATGCCTCTATCCCCACTTGTACTGGGGTAGCTTGGTTTGCTTTTGAACAGTTGAAATCGGTTCTGCCTCTGACCAGTGTTGACCATTTAGAGAAGAGCAGTTTGGGCATGTTACACAATAATCCTGCCTCAGAGTACTTGTTACCACCTCAGAGTAAGTAGTAAAAAACATACCCATGACCAAGTACTTTCTGTTACTTTTTGTAGTTTGAAAGCAACTAAATCATTAAGAACCAACTCTAAACGATTCATTACTGTGCAGTGGTTAAGCTCTTATAATAATAATAATTCGTTATATAGCGCACACAGATTACGCAGCGCTGCACAGAGCTTGCCAAATCACTCCCCGTCCCCAATGGGGCTCACAATCTAATCAACCTACCAGTATGTTTGGGAGGAAACCGGAGGACCCGGAGGAAAGGCACGCAAACATGAAGAGAACGTAGAAACTCTTTGCAGATGTTGACCTGGATGGGATTTGAACCCTGGACCCCAGTGCTGCAAGGCTGTAGTGCTAACCACTGAGCCACAATGATGCCATTAAAGCCGACCCAAAATTACTCCTTGTTTCGCAAAAAAAAGCCCTTAAACATCTACATTGACTGCAAAATCTAAATTGACAGTTGTAATTCTTTATCGTTAAAGGGGTTTAAGGAGAATTGCAGTTAGGGCTAATTCTGCTTGTAATTGCATGCAGATTTTTTATGTCTGTATGATATCCATCATTCTAGTATCATCAGTAAAGATGTATCTTAGCGTCTTTTCATTATTGATACATGTGGTGTCTGGTCTTTTGTGAATTTGCAATATTTTTAAAACAAAAGTAGCAAAAAAGTCTTCAAAAGTTGCAATTAGTTCTAAGCTAATTTCTATGTCTGGTCACGGACAGTCTTAGATTTGTGCCAAAATTTGCAACTTTTTAGCGAATTTTTAAAAAAAAACATGTTTTACATCTGGATTCAGAGAAAACTGCAGAAAACAGACAATGGAGAAATCTGAAAGGAGACTATTTTTGGCAAATGAACAAATGAAAGAAGAAACTATGACGGGCCCTAAAATATTTTCAAGGGTTGAAAAGAAAATGGAAGAGTGAAAAAACACATTGAAAATAATGCTGAAAATCATGGATAACTAGTGAGAAAAAAACGGGTGTGTGGATGTGCCCTTAAAGGGGTATTTCTGGAATATGAACGCCTGACACAAAAACCTGTGATGATATAACTAAATGAATACAACAATACTCAATGTCATTAGTCACAAAACGGAGCTTAAATAGTTTGGTTTTATGATTTACAAAATTTATGGCCTCTCTAAAGTAGGTGGAGTTATCACTAAGATGGCCGCCACTATAAACTACAAGTTCCATGATCCTTTAGTTCTCAGTAACTCCTCCTACCTCTTATGCTCTGCTCCCAGTGATGATGTAACAGACTGTGCTGCTCTGTTACCATAGTAATGATGTGTAACTGCCATCACCAAAACACTGGCCATACTGGATGCACTGCAACCAACCGACTACAGCCTAACGTAGTGGTGATCACATGACCTGCCCAGACAGGTAAAGGACATGTGATGTGGACATGTGACCAGCAGCCATCTTCTGTCCTGTGTATGCTCTGCAACGGACCGCGCGGAGGAAATTAATGGACTGATTAAAGGGCCAGTAACATTTTAATTCTTCATTACAGTCTATGTCATGAGCATTTTTTGCTAAGGGGAGCAAAATTTTAAATAACAACTAATTACACATTAGCTTATATTTTGAGTGCCCACTTGTGTATGAATTATGCTGATTCCTGGAATACCCCTTTAATGCCTGATCTTCAGTTAATGATCTGCGCTAAGGATAACCCATGATAACTCTCTGATAACCCCTTTTAGGTCACACCTGGCTTTGTAATTGAGGGGTTAAGGGTTGGTCTTTTGCACTGAAATTCCTTTATAAAATGATAAACCTTCTTAGATCAACTTGACAAAGCCCCATAGTGTTATAAAGAAGAAAGAATAGAAAGTTCAGGAGAAACCTGAGACGACATGAAATCGCACAGCGCTGCCAGGAAATGTTGCTGTCATTATTGTTTTTACGCCAGAATCAAACATCCTTCAGGTTCCTGGGTTTCTATCGTTTCATGTAATTGGTTGGAGGAGTGATGGCAGTGACGGCCACTAAATGGCTTCTCATAGAAAACAAATTAAAAGGAACGTTTGATGTATTCAGAGGCATCCGCCATTCAGAACTGCCCATGTTATGCAAAAGAACATTCCTCAGGTCAACCATCAGGTTAAAGGGTTTGGCCACTCTTTTACAGAAGTTTCCCATATGCCTTTACTGCCTTGAATGCTCATCAAGTGATTCAGCAGCCCTGCTTATTTTTCTACTGTGTGCAGACCCCCTATACTTATTTCTTTACATCTCTGAGCCCTGCTGAATAGGGGAAGCTGTAGCAGCACAGTTGTAACAATTCCTACTCCCTCCAGAGAGGGACGTCACATGGATGACCTGGAACAGAGGGCAGCATGCTGACGAAAAGGAAACACTGCAAATGTCAAAGGAGCCAAAGACACGGTTACACACACATGCAGGACATGTCTAATAGAAGATATTTCTTGAATAGGGGGACATTTAATAAAGGCTTTTACACCAGAAAACTAGGGGGGCATGGAGTGGGGGGCATTTCCAGCAGTGGAGTGGGGTGGGGCCGGGTCTTCCTGCCCTACACATGCTACCGAGACCATGTGAACATTCACTAGTTTTGGCTACCAGCGCAGCCACCGGCCGGATACATCAGAAGGCCTGAGCTTCTATCTCAGAAGCATGATCAATCTCTCCCTTAGAGTCGTGATTCCTTCTCCCATTGTATTAGCTCTGCTTGGTTCCAATAGATGAGGACTTCTTCAGTTCTGCACTTCAAAGTGGAGTAAATAGTCAGTAGTTTAGGTTCAAAAACGTTTTTGTTTTTATTTGCACAAACATTTTTTATTTTACCACATTCCATTTTTTAAAAATGTTTTACCCAGGAAAGTAAGATAAGATAAGATAAGATAAGATAATCCTTTATTAGTCCCACAGTGGGGAAATTCACAGCGTTACAGCAGCAGAGAGGGTACAGAGAGTGAAGTACAAACTATGACAACAATAATATTAGGGATAAATGAACAAAAAGAAAAGGGGGATAAAAAGACAAAAAAGAGACAAGCAATGATCGGCAGTTTGATGTTTAGTCTGTGGATGGGACCTGCAGGGACTGGTTAGGTGGGGGAGGGGGGGGGGCGCAGGTTACTTCTGTTTGGGCCTTGTTTGTTGAACAGCCTGATGGCAGCGGGGAGGAAGGACTTACAATAACGCTCCCTCTCACACTTGGGGTGAAGCAGTCGGTCACTGAAGGTGCTCCCCGATGCCACCACAGTGTCATGCAAGGGATGGGAGCTATTCTCCAGAATAGACTTCAACTTACACAGTAGGAGGAGATATGGGCGGGGTCATTGGCCTATTGCACATGTGTACACATGGCCTGTCAGGGTCATAGAGAGTAACATTTTTGGATAAAAGTGTTATCTTTAATGATGTGTTATATTTAATTATCTGCTGGGAAACTTGTTCTTCCTGGTGTCACCATTTGATATTCATTGCAATGTACTGGGAAGCTGGAAAAAATATTCTGAATAAGAATTGGAATTGGCAAAATTAAAACACAGTTGAACAATTTTCAGATGACACATCTCCTTTACTCTTTGGGTGGTACAATCAGAGATATCAAATTTATATACAGTATAGACCAGTGGTTCTCAACCTTTCTAATGCTGTGACCCCGCAATACAGTTCCTCATGCTGTGGTGACCCCAAACGATGCAACTCGCAGTAAAAACACAGTAAAATTGCGGCTCTGATGGCTTTAGGCGACCCCCGGTTTTGGTCGTTCGACCCCCGCTGGGTTCCCGACCCACAGGTTGAGAACCACTGGTATAGACCGACCCGAATATAAGCCGAGGCATCTCATTTTACTACAAAGGATTCTGTTACCTCCTGGCATTCTGTATAACCACGCGGATATAGATGGACACGTGCTTTGTACACACGCCATGATGTCATCAACGCCGCGCCATAGTGTGTGTGTAGGATGAGTATTTGCACCCATCTCTACCTGTGCTGTTATACAGGAAGCCTGGAGGGGAGAGGAGCTGTGGGGAGTGTCAAAGGTAAGTACTAAGTTTTGTTTCTTTTACTATACTCGAGTATAAGCTGGCTGGCCCTTTTCGGCACAAAACTCTACTTATACTCGGGTATATATGGTAGTTGAAAATATTCTCTTTTCTTACTTTGCTGTATGGAGCTGGGATAAGATGACTTTTTCAATGCTACCATTTTGACAACTGTAGGATCGTTAGATGACTTTTTATTCAAATTTACATGGTTAGCAAGTCTGAAAAAGCATCAATGTATACATGACATGTAGAATTATATTAAATAGTTCCAGAATTCACCTTTTTTCTCAGCCATTTCCATATACAAAATCTCCTCCAAAGTTTCCTTTTCCCCCAGAAATGAGTCACTTTTAGAAGCAGAAGTGAGCATCATTTCAGACACCCCTATCTTTGGTTCTATAGTACTTGGCCCCACACTTTGGTATAAAGATAAGAATCTCATATTTGAATCACAGTTAGACATGTAACTTAAATGCAACTTAAGATATAACTCCAGTTCCTGTTTTAGAAGGACACTTTTCAGCAACCACTTTGGCCCAAAAATAACATTGCTGATGTATAAAATCTGTTTGTTTCCCCTAGTATAATTGTTTTGGGTAGAAAATCTGTGGTTGTTGATTGGTCTTTTTATCTTCCAGGGTCAGATGACCGTATTTGCACAGTTTGGTGAAGATTTCCATCTCCCGGAAGATGCAGAGTTTTACTTTGTTTACAGTGGGTCCAGTCACAGACACATTTCGTTTGCTGAACGCCTCAGTGCTAACTCTCTGCAATCCATTTTCCCAGGTCAGAAGATTTTTTTCTGGATGAAAAGAACAGATTGTATTTCTGTGTCATGGATGTAACGAGGAAAGGCTGGGCCCCATAGCAGACTTCTAAATGGGGCCCCTGTACCACCCATTTGCGTTATAGTCACACACATTTATACACACATTTATATACATATGGCATTTACACACCATATACACACTTAAACATGCATACAATATACAAACACCACATATGCCTACATATATCATATACACACATACACACAGTACCATATACACCCATGCAGCATATACACACACATATAGAAAACACACACATACATACAATACCATATACAGACATACAGCACATATACATACATATACAGCATATACCCCAGATACCGGGGCCCCCTGACATTGTGGGCCCCATAGCGACTACTATGACTGCTACCCCTGTAGTTACCCCCCTGGCCTGTGTCCATGTTATGTTAGCTGAGTGTGTTTGTCATCTGAAAATAGGGCATTCTGCCGCTTTCTATTTATTAGAATACACACAAGTTACAGGCTTTGTTTCAAATATCCTCTTCCAAAATTTACTTTTGTGCCAAATGTTATGTATTTAATAAAAAATAACACTGCCTATTGTTGTCTATAGCTCTTCTTAAGTAACATTTCACCTTAGGATACCCGAATAAGTACTAAGATTGTCATAGTAAGTTTTCCGTCTTTCATTTGTTTTGCAGGTCACAATTGCCCAGAGCCCCTAAGCCTCACGGTCTGTATGCACACTCATGGCTACTCTCCGGTGGTTGTGGCCTGCACATCTATCTCTTATGTGAGGGATAAAGCCTGCAGCATATCGCACTTTCTCAAGAGCCATTGTGATGGTCTATCTTCCTCCAGCCACCAGACCATACTGGACCAGTTTGATGTGACTGTCCCTAACCTCAGACTACTAGACCGGAATATGATGCTGTGTTTAGCTCATGAAGACTTAACCCCTTCTTGGAATATTTTGGGAGCGCACTCTCAATCTGGTAAGGTTGTGTAGAGATACTTCTGTTTGTGCGCCCATGTTTTTGAGCATATTCATTCTTTTTGGCATGGTCTTTGAAGCCAAGTGTCTGTGGCATTGCCAGTGCAAGAACAATTCCGCTTTCTCACATTTATGGCCTGATGGGCTAAATATCCACGTGTAAATATGACCACATGCTTAGAGGCGGCTTTGGGCTCACTCTTTATGGGACATCTGGCCAAAATACCTCCTGGTTTGATTGACATCCTGCTGGAAGCTATTGGATATTAAGGGTTTTACAATTAATACGGAAAACCCCTAGTAGACTGGAAGAACAAAATAAAATACCTACTTAACCCAGAGCTCCCTGTTCTATCATAGCTAGAGCAGTATCCTCGCCTGGCCGAGGAAATGACTGCACTCTGGAGTGAGCGCGGCTCACCCCTCCCCTCTCCATAGGAAGAAGTGCGGCACGCACGAACTTACAGAGGGAAGATGGAGCCTGCTGCATCTCTCCCATCCTGGTATGGTATCAAAATGGATGGACATATGGAAATGTATGCCACCTGTATCGCAATGGTACGGTATGCTGGTTGAATATGGCCGTTTTCACACGGTAGTGCTCCCTCAGCACTTTCCCCTCCCTCTGCCTGATGTAATATGACTGCAGCACATGAAGTTTCAGCACACAGTGGGAGGGGGGGATATTCTCACTAGCCTTATGGGCTCATTAGCATAATTGTAAAAGTTGATTTTAGAAGGAAGAAGGCCATGGATACCAAATACAAAAAGAATACCACAGCCACAGTGTCTGGATCTATGAGTAAGTAGATAAACCACGTTGGATTTTGATAGTAGATTTCCTTTAATTGATGGAAACTTATTTGCAGAGTATAATTTTACTTAAGGGTGATATTTCTCTAAGATTTTGCTTACATTCAGAGATTGGTATAGATGGTGAGGAAGCTGTACCTTTGGATATAGGATGTAGTATACAGTGAAGGAATATTGGCTATTATAACACGTGCAGATACTTTATTGACCACTTGTAGTGCGGCTTTACTACTGTGTCAGACATATCTTATTCCATTAGACAGATTGCAATTTGATGTTGCTTTAACCTTGTAATATGCCTGCTGCAATATCCCATCACATAACATGCCTTACATTCCAGCCTAGTAGATCATTCCTCCACTGATAGGTGTACAATAGGGATTTCTAGTGCACGATGGCTAGTGGATTATATGGTACATACATATGGTACATAGCCATACCCTATGTCTACCTGCTAGCAACCAGCGCATAGTAACTCTGCTAATGGCCTGTAGGACGCCCGCAGTATATGATACATGGACAGCGCATACGCTAATAGTAACCATCCATTTTATTGTTCTCTGCCGAATGCTCCAATAATAAAACGGCGATAGTCGCCCAGCAAGATGAAAGCATAATGGGGCAGCAGTGACTTAACCCTTCACCTTGTGCTTTCCTGTCCCCTCCAGCTTCCTGCTTTGCTAATGGTGCCCATTGTTCCATGTTCTGTCATACTTCCTTTACAGCCTGTAGCGACATAACATTGTGCGGGGGCTCTTCCAAACCTTTAATGGTCAAACAAAACCTTTTGATTCTCAACATGTCATTGGCTTCTGAGGATTGCACAAATATTGTACTTTTTGGTGAAAAATTTGTGAATAATTTGCCAAGTTTTTTTAAAGTTGTGTCTAGCATCCCACCAGTATCTTTTGTGCTACAGTGATGGTGTTGTAACATTACTACTTCTGCCAGTCACTACTTATAGTATTGACCTTATTGATATCGGTTGCAGCCAATCGCTGCCTGCAGTTATGATCTTGGTGATGTCTGCTGCAGCCAATCACTGCCTACAGTAATGATATCGGTGATGTCTGCTGCAGCCAATCACTGCCTACAGTAATGACCCCATCGGAGTCTGCTGCAGCCAATCACTGCCTACAGTATTGACCTCAGCAGTGTCTGCTGCAGCCAATCACTGCTTATAGTAATGACCCCAGTGGAGTCTGCTGCAGCCAATCACTGCTTATAGTAATGACCCCAGCGGTGTCTGCTGCAGCCAATCACTGCTTATAGTAATGACCCCAGTGGAGTCTGCTGCAGCCAATCACTGCTTATAGTAATGACCCCAGTGGAGTCTGCTGCAGCCAATCACTGCTTATAGTAATGACCTCAGCGGTGTCTGCTGCAGCCAATCACTGCTTATAGTAATGACCCCAGTGGAGTCTGCTGCAGCCAATCACTGCTTATAGTAATGACCCCAGCGGAGTCTGCTGCAGCCAATCACTGCTTATAGTAATGACCCCAGTGGAGTCTGCTGCAGCCAATCACTGCCTACAGTAACAACCTTACCGGTGTTTGCTGCAGCCACTTTGTGATGACACACACAGCCTTTAGCAGGTTCTTTTTTATCTTCATTTAGAGGGAGACCATTTTTCGGTTTTCACCAGAATGATGTAGGTTGTATTTGCAACATAAGGTTAGTCATTAAAGGGTTACCCAGGTTATACTTTTCTATTTAATGTCCCCCAAGGAATTACAATAACAAAATACACAGTACTTACCTTATGATCCCGTGGCTGCTATCTCTGCTATGCACTGGATGTGACAGTGAGTGGTCATACTGGCGGCCATAATGGTTCCTATTGCTGAGTTATTAGCACATTAGTACAGAACATCACTGTGCAGCCTCAGACGGACTATAGCGGCCATGCAGTGTATAAAAAAGTACAGCCCAGGCTAGAACTGCACCTCCGTATTGTGCAAGGTGAGCGCAATTTATTTTAATGGATTTGGATACATTTGAAAGCTCAACAATGTCTCTGAATGTAGAAATTTTGTTCTGCACAGTTTTTTTATGACAAGCTGAAATACCCAGGACTGTGTCCATGTGCTCCTACCAGACGCCTGCTGGGGGCGCTTTATGGGAGTCATATGGGCTGCGCTCTGCTGTGATGTCATGAGGCGTCATCATGAATGCATAAAACCATTCTGTGTATTTATAGGACACACTTTACTGTGATGTCAATCCTACTAATCATCATAATCACATGAAACACAGCAGGTAAAACCTATACAGAACAATGATGTGTATTATAACCTGTGCTCTGCTGTCATGTTACAGCGGATGGCATCGTAAATGCACAGAGCAGTAAAGCACGTTGTAAACGCTGAAGAGCGTGCGTCATTAAAGAAATCTACTATCAAAACCAAGCATAATAAACCAGGGGCACTTACTCATAGATCCAGGCACCTGACTGTGGTAATCTGCGTATATTTGTTATCCATGGCCTCCTTCTTCTAATATCAACTTTTAAAATTATGCTTATCAGACTGAAGGGCTCCTGGGGGATGTTACCAGAGCACCTCCTTGCTGTAGCTTCACAGGCATCACTTTTAAAAGTTGATTTTAGAAGGAAGGAGGACATGGATAACAAATTATAATTACCACAGTCACTGTGCCTGGATCTATGAGTAAGTGCCCCTGATTATTCCATGTTTATCCATCTCTTTCAGAAGATTGTATACACTGAATACATTAGTTGTAAATTTTAAAGGAAATCCAAAATCAAAACCCGGGGCACTTATTCATAGATCCAGGCACTGTGACTGTGGTAATTTTCTTATATTTGTTATTCATGGCCTCCTTCCTTCTAAAATCTACTTTTAAATTGAGCCTTATGAGCCAGAAGGGCTCTTGGTGGCATTACCAAAGCCACTCCATGCTGTAGGTTCACAGGCTGTTACACTGTGAATCTCTCTCTCTTCTTATATTTGTTGTCCGTCTCCTCCTTCGTTCTAAAATCAACTTTTCAAATTGTTAATAAGCCAGAATGTCTCTGGGGGGGGGGGGCATTACCTGGTAATTGTTGGATCTGTGGCAGTTTTTGGCCTCTGAATATAAATTGTAAAATGTTCCCGTTCATGTGTGAATTGTTAGCCATATTTCCAGTATTGTAGACATTTATCACGGCTCGGTTGTAGTTGTCATGTGTCCATTTGTTCTCCGCTGTGTAGATCGTTCTCTCCATTTCCCATGGTCATTACGACTATTTGCAGACACATTTATCTTTTGTCATGAGCGAGAAGTAAGGAAATTCTTTGTACAGGTCGGTGTTTCACATGCCTCTCGTGCCTCCTTATACAGTGATTTCCTCCTCTTCTGTAGTTTTTGCTTTGTGGTGGTGCTGGCCTCTGACCCCGGCTCGGCTGGATGTGTAGAGGGCCTGTTGTGTGGGGGTCCGCGTAGTATAGGCTTCCCACTTCATGCCTCTTCCTGGTCATAGAGCGTCTCCAACTTCTCCAGCTGTACCACTGCAGGGTACGATCCCACAGGAAAGGTGGGTGGCCGGAAAGGCCATGGGAATAGCAATTTGTAGGATTCACTGGCCCAGCAGAACTTTTTCTATTGTAGTTTTTTCTACTACTTTTTATATTTTTCCCTACATGGGTAAACAAGGCAAATAGTAATTCATCTAAATGACGCGCTACAGAAAATGTGTCCAGCACCATCTGTGTTGTATGGCGGTATATGTATATATCTGTCTGTTGTATGACTATGTATATGAATCTATGTAGTATGATTGTATATGTATGTCTGTTTTATGAGTATATATGTATATATATATGTCTGTTCCATGACTATGTATATGAATCTATGTAGTATGATTGTATATGTATGTCTGTAGTATGACGATAGATATATATATATATATACAGGCGGTCCCCTACTTAAGAACACTCGACTTACATACGACCCCTAGTTACTAACGGACCTCTGGATATTGGTAATTTATTGTACTTTAGTCCTAGTCTACAATGATCAGCTGTAATAGTTATCACCGGTGTCTGTAATGAAGCTTTAGTGTTAATATTGATTCTTATGACAACCCAACATTTTTTAAATCCAATTGTCACAGAGACCAAAAAAGTTCTGTCTGGGATTACAATGATAAAATATACAGTTCCGACTTACATACAAATTCAACTTAAGAACAAACCTACAGACCCTATCTTGTATGTAACCCGGGGACTGCCTGTATATATATATATATATATATATATATATATATATATATATGTTTGTCTGTAGTATGACTATGTATGTATCTGTCTGTAGTATGACTATGTATATGGATGTAGTATGACTATGTATATGGATGTAGTATGACTATGGATATGTCTGTAGTCTGTAGTATGACTAATTATATGTCTGTAGTATGACTATGGATATGTCTGTAGTATGACTATGGATATGGATGTAGTGTGACTAATTATATGTCTGTAGTATGACTATGGATATGTCTGTAGTATGACTATGGATATGGCTGTAGTATGACTATTAATATAGATGTCTGTAGTATGACTATGTATATGGATGTCTGTAGTAGGATTATATATATATATAGGTGTCTTTAGTAGGACTATGGATGTCTGTAGTATGACTATGTATAGTGATCCCCATCTGAGGTAATTATTATAATGAGCCCCTAATGAAGATCAGTTTGGCGACATGCGTTCAGCCTCTATAAATGACATGACTATAGGAAGTGCTGCCCTGTCTTCCAGCTATTTGCTCTGTCGGGCTGTGGTTTATATTGTACTGTAGTGTTCTTGTAGCCGGGGCAGATGTTGTAGTAACAGGTGTGTGTGGTCGTTGTACATTAGATAAGGATGATGTGACTCGCCTGCTACACCATATCTCCAGACGCAGCTCGGCCGGACAGCAGATGCTCATTGCACCTGTAACTACTTTATGGCTTTTACCATCTGAATCGTCCTCATTTATGGAGAAAAACTATTTACAGACATTTCCCAGGTTACTACAAGATCGGCTCTTTAGGTTTGTTCTTAAAATGAATTTGTATGTAAGTCAGAACTGGTGTATATTTAGTAATATTTAGTAATTGTAACTACAGGCATAATATTTTTTTTTCCTTGTGACAATTGGATTTAAAAATTTTGGGCTTGAAAAGATAGCGAGGATTTACAATAAAGCTTCATTGCAGCCAGGGACTAAAGATCAGTAAATCATCAGCATCCAGAGAGCATAACCAGCGATCATGGGGGCTGAGAGATCTGTTTGTAACTAGGGGTCGTCTGTAAATCAGGTGTCCTTAGGCCGGGGACCATCTGTATAACAGATATTAAATTGTAACTAATTTTTTGTGGGTTTTTAGTCCCAAGTGTGTAAATAATGTTACTAACCAATAGGGGGAGCTCCGTTCACTGCACGTTTTTGTTTGTATCCCGATCGTTAGAGATGGGAAGGGACAGATTAATGAGCGTGGTTTTTACTGCAGGATAAACAGCACTTGACATTATGTACACAGCCGCTCCTCATACTCAGGCTGCTGACACCAGATTCAGCTTTATGTGCATGGAAGGAGAGAGACCTCACAGCACAGCCGAGCAGCCGGAGGACTTCAAGGTTCTCACTCCCTTCTTTTCATTATCATGTGAACGATAACGATGGATGTGGATTTGCCGAAATTTCCATATGTTGTTGTGTGGGGTTATGGTGTGGATATCTGATGATGTTATCACAACCATCATCTATCTAAATGCTGCTACGTTTTCTCCGATTAGGTAAAACTGCATTGGATCTACAGAGTCGGTGGTGGTTGTGCCAACTGTTAATAAATTCTTCCCAGTGACTAACATAGAGTGGGTTCGGGGTCCTGGGGTGAACAATGAATGTTTCAAATGGCATCAAACACTGGAAAAGTTCACAAAAATGACTTGCGATGGTACCAAACATTGATACGTACCCAGACACTTGTTGGAGGAACTGTGGAATGAAAGTCACGGATCTACACATATGTGGTGGCACTGCCCAGTCCACTCATCACTGGGATAACATTTTGACACAATCTCTATAATAGCTAAATCTCGCACAGCTCCAAATCCAGCCCTTGCGTTATGCTTTCTGGACATGTCCAATTGGGTCTCTGTGGTCACCGCTAATATCATAATATTTTTTTTATTCTGAAACAATTCTGGAATTGTGCAACAGGAGTGTTGGCATACATTATCCTTACCTGCCATGTTACACAGGTGTTATCTCACAAGGATTGTTTCTCTGTAGGTGTAGACTACTGTATAGCTACATGCAGTGCCTGTTGGGTGTATGTACCCATTTAGGACACAAGTTTCCAATATTCAGGTGTGAGGCTCTTTTTAAAGGGAACCTGTCACCAGGGACCTAATTTTCACTAAAGACGGGTTACAGAAGCCCATCACACCAGCATTGCAAATCTGCCTTTATGCTTTTTCTAAGCATTTGCATTACAATATAATTGTGTGTTATAACTTGCCTTGCACCCTGACAGAATCCTCTGTGTAGTCCTAGGGGTTTGGATGCATTTCAAAAAACCACATGTGCTGCAGAGCTGAGCAGTCTGCAGCACAGACAAGTCATATGTTGTTTTTTGAAATGCATCCTAACCAAAGCCCAACCCCTGTGACTACACAAAGGATTCTGTCAGGGTGTAAGGTAAATTATAACACAATAATCCTGTAATGCAAATGCTTAGAGAAGACATATGGTATGTGCAATGCAGCTGTACTGGGCTTCTACAAGCTGTCTTTAGTGAAAATGAGGTCCCTAGTGACAGGTTCCCTTTAAAGAGGGCATGCGAGTTTGTAGCAAATTTTTGTAAAATATTTGCAATTCTGTTGGATTTTACTTTCTGGTCTTACTCATAGTTCCCTTTCCCGGACCTGTAGTGTGAAAATGAGATGTGTGATTACAGTGAACATCTCATAAAACAGAATTTTCCACAGTAATTGCTCGTCATATGCAGCCATGTAATATGTAATCTCAGGCTAATGAAGCGAGCCGAGGTCAGGCTCTGTCACACTGCAGGACAGGAACTGTTCTCAAGAAATGATTCCTAAAATACATTGGACCAGCTGCTTCTTGCTCCTTGCATTTCCTCCTGGGATTGAGGATGAGCCCTCAAACAATTCTCAGATTCTGGATAAACATCCTTGTGGATTTGTTTGTTTTGTTCGGAGGGGTAAACAGCCGATTAATTAAGTGGAATTATCCAGATTTTCCATATGGGAGCTATAAAAAGTTTGCCGCAAAGTAAGAAACATGTGAACATTGGGGCATATTCACAAAGTGCAACAGATATCAGTCTTAATTTCCGAATTATTTTTATTTGTCTAGGACACAAGGAATCAAGAATGACCAATTGTTACATGTGATGATATGGACCAAAATTGTTGACTCAAAATTGTGTTCTATCTATAGGGTGTATAGTCCTAGACTAGATGGACCAGGCTTGAAAATTCTGCAAGTGAGCCTCAGGGGTTCCATGTCAATGAACCGCTATTGAGCACGGAGCCCCTCAGGTTCATTTGCATATTTTTATAGCCCTTTTCTTTTGTAAAAACAAGGGCTTAAGAAGCTAAAAGAAGAGTGGATCCTGCCAGAGACAACACATACTAGCATTTTTAGTCCTTCATCTTGGTGGTAGATGTCCTTTAGGGTAACGTTACATGTTGTGCTGCTTTTCCAAGCGCAGGGGGCCGTGCCTCTGCCCGATCCGTTAGCAGTTCCAGTGAAACACCTGCGATTGTTTAGCGATCGCATGCGTCTCAATGCAACGGCGAATGCGTTCGGCCCCTGGCACGCCCCCATTGCGCTGGCGCTGCACTTGTAAATGCGTGTGACCCCACCCTTAAAGTCTTCCTGTTCTTGCTCAGTGCATATATGTTACACTGTTGGCAATAAAAACTGGAACCCCTTAGAGGCCACGGTCACATATACTCCCAGGGCATTTCCACTAATGTGTCTAGAGATGTATAGTAACTCCCCCTGTTTAATGCATGTAATAATAAGGAACAATACAGTAACCTGTGTATTTGTTTTACAGAAAACCTTTGCCATGAAACTCTGCTGCATCTAACAATGAGATGGGGATTAACCGATCTGTCACGTTACCTCATGCATCTTCCCGGTGGAACGTCCGCATTGTGTAGAGTCAACAAAGAAGGCGAGACCCCTGTAGAGGTCGCTATACGTCAAGGTCACACGAAAATGGTCCAACTTTTAAAGAAGTGAGTAAATCGGCAAAGTCTGCTGTTCTAACGTTTTTAATCTAGAGATTGGTGTCGTGCTTGATGTCCGGGGAGCCGCCTTACAAGGTAGCTAAGAGAGGCGTGCTTTTTACCATATCCCATACTGTAAAACTTATTTGCATATTTTCCCAGAATTCCGTAGTAATTGGCAGACTCTTACTTCCCAATGATATTAATAGATCATATACCCATGGTACATATAGATATTATAGAATCTCATTTATATTCAGATCATATCAGAAAGCTGATTGTAAAGAGCGATGCCCCATCATGCAGCTTTAGCCCTGCCTGGCAGATATTTCCTGGGTCACATTTTCATTTGGATGGATACCATGTAGTACCACATGTAGCCTGCAGTCAGGGTCAGCTCCAGGTTTCAGTAGCCCCCTGGGCGACAGAGCCTCAGTGGGCCCCTTTGCTGTGAACTAATGTGGCGGCATTAAAAATTTAGAAAGTAATGCAGTCTCCTTTTCCCTAGGTTATCATACCAAAGAACCCCCTCAAGGTTATTTTATATAAGCCCACCTCACACGCTATGGATTAATTAGATTCAGCCCCTTCACCCCCCTGAAATCCTTATGTACAGCCTTATGTGCTGCTCTTGGCCTCGGCACGTGCCTGGGTATGCCCAGTGCTGGGGCCGTCCCTGCCTGCAGTGACCACAATATTGGTGGATTTCGATCCTGATTCACTGCGACAATCCATGTGTCACTGTGTATTATGGATTTGGGTGCAAGTCCACAAAATATTCGTAGTTCAATGTTTTAACCTCCTATAGTTGCATCTCATGGATGCAGCATTTACTGGGATCAGTATCAGACAGGTGGGGTGCAACATCTTCCACACTCTCGATCACCTCCTGGAGGATCCTCTGGTGCCATGTGCCTAATTTATGATGAGATGCAGGAATTATTTCAAAAACTACTATCCCCCATAGCACAGAAAGTAGTTAGCCGCCTTGCACACTTTATACACAAAAACATTGAACACAAGAAATGTCACAAATTTACTACTGGTTGTGGGGCCCCATCCACAATTGTCGGCTCAGTGTAGTAAGGTCTATTGGCCATGTGTGTAGGATGTACTCGCCTTCATTTGCTCTCTGTGTCCTGCAAACCTCCCTAAGCCGCCATAATTATGTCATTTATCTCCATTTACAGTAAATGACATCATGTCTCCTGCATTATGGACAGGCTGAATAATAGGGACCGGCGCTGTTCTTTATTACACATAATGAGGCTCAGAAACAGGTTGTGTTGTATGGAGAGTCTTGTTTTATTCTACCAGATATTACTATTAAATGTAAACACGTAGCAGTGCCCTTCTGTTTATCAGTGCTATCCACCAGACCTGCTTATATTGTTATTATTGAATCTCTACTGTCAGATGGGCGGAGTCAGACTGTTTACTCCAGCCCAGGACCACCCATCTGACAGCAGAGAGTCTAATTAGCATACTGGGTGATGACACTGCCCTGATCTAAATTAGGCTCTATTCCATGATATGTCCATACGCTGTCTCAGCTACCCTTATGTTCCCTCAGCAAGGGGGAAGTGCTCCTGTACAGTGTACAGCCTATAAGGCTTTAGTGTAGAGGGGCTCTGATAAGCACTTCATTAGCATAATTTTAAAAGTTGAAGTGCCCCTGGTTTGGCATGTTTGATTGTGCTGATGGATGATATTATGATTGGTAGCAGGCCTTTCCAGATCCTATTAAACTTAGAAATAAATACATTTCTAAAATACCTACCGTATTTTTCGGACTATAAGGCGCACAAAAAATCCTTTGATTTTCTCAGAAATCACAGGTGCGCCTTATAGTCCAGTGCGCCTTATATATGAACCATACTTACAGACAACAGCTACCTTGAACTGTGCACAGGTCTGCCCCCCACTGGTCATTCATCCTTATAATCAGGTGCACCTTATAGTCCAGTGCACCTTATATATGAATGTAGACATTTTAGCAGGCATTTATTGATGGTGCGCCTTATACTCCGGTGCGCCTTATAGTCCAAAAAATACTGTAATAATAATAATAGTAATAATAATATATATTTAAAATGTATTCGGTTGTCTTGTAGCAGTCGTGGATGGTTTACACACTCAGCAGATTTCTGTTTGTGACCCCTCTGCCGGGACGTGTTTTTCCTCCAAACATGTCTGTATTTATTATGTGTTTGTAGAGCAGCTCCGCACCCGAACTCTTCACGTTCCATCCGGGCCAGAAAGTCTCCAGTTTAGTCAAATTCCTGTGTCATTCCTGTCTTGGATGCTGCTATTTGCATGACAGGAGCGTGTCCGAGACTCCGGGTACATTTTGTTATGAAAGTCTTGCTTGTTTATAGGATCTGGAACAATGCGGAGCTCCCTTGGGGCAGTGTGTGTTGTCACCAGTCACAGTCATGCAGAGCTGCCGGCGGTCAGTAGGAGAGCGGGTGCTGTGTAATCCCTACTGCATCACAGTGTTTATCTCATTATAGCAGATCCTGGGAGAGGGCACACATGCCATTCCCTGGTGTAGCTACTACATGTACTAACATCCCTCCATCACCTCCAGCTTCCAGGAGCTGCCTCCACCTGACTTCTGCACCGCAGCCATCAATCCAGATTCTTATCTACGGGTCTGCTGGTCCTCCGGAGTATTAACACTGACCCGGCGTCAGACCTCCGGACACTCGCTGGATTCGGACATTGACCTCTTCAGAAGATGTTTGTGCGACATCAATTTTTTTGATAAGGTGAGACTCGATTTGATGTTTTTATACATAATAAAATAACTCTTTATTTCTGCATTTTTCGGTGTGTGGAATCATCGCCGTTTATTAGGAACTCACTTTCTGGTTATTTATTTGATCTACTTTAATGTATTTTATTTTGCTCCCTTTTATTTAGTTTTTTTCCCCCAGCATTGGCAGTAACACATCTGTCTTATTTTAAGCTTGGCATTAGCGAAAGCCAGACGGATCATGCGGATGAATGTTAGTTTGGGAAAAAAAATGTATTGAAACACAAGTCTTTATAAATGCATTGGAATCTGGGAAATCTGCTTATTGCTTTGTTTTGGGAATATCCGCCTGTATATCTTATGAGTAAAAGCGTCTGTCGCTCGATGTGTTGAATTTATTTTATGGCTGTACTGTAGTACAGGCAGTCCCCGGGTTACATACAAGATAGGGTCTGTAGGTTTGTTCTTAAGTTGAATTTGTATGTAAGTGGGAACTGTATACTTTATCATTGTAACCCCCAGCCAAATTTTTTTTTGGTCTCTGTGACAATTGGATTTTAAAAATGTTGGATTATCATTGGAACCAGGATTAACAATAAATCTTAATTACAGGCACTATTAATAACTGTTATAGATGTTTATTGTAGCCTAAGGCTAAAGTACAGTAAATGACCAACATCCAGAGGTCCGTTTGTAACTAGGGGTCGTCTGTAAGTCAGGTGTTCTTAAGTAGGGACCGCCTGTATTTAATACTGAATAGTATTGTATATTTGTGGGTTTAGTATTCATAGACTTGCATGTGCCGTATAAATGGCGCTTTTCTGCATCGATGAAACATTCCTTTTAATTGCATATTAAAAAGTGCATGTAAACATGTATGTTTTTATGCTAGTTAGTTGCGGATGTATTAAACATAATGTATGACCTTTAACCCTACTAGGTGCAAGAAGAACGCCATTTATCTAAGCCAATTGTTTTGGGGAGGGATTCTCAGACTTCTCATCTTATGTGTATATTGATGTCTCTGATAAGACCAACAACTTTTTTCACTTACATTTCAAAGAGGGTTCACTGTATAAAGTAATTTTTCTCATATAAGTCCCGGTCCTTCATCCTCAAAGTACAGGCAGTCCCCGGGTTACGCACAAGATCTGTTCTATATGTTTGTTCTTAGGTTGAATTTGTGTGTAAGTCAGAACTGTATACTTTGTCATTGTAACCCCAGCCAAATATTTTTTGGTCTCAATTGTAACAATTGGATTTTAAAAATGTTGGATTGTCATAAGAACCAGGATTAGCAATACAGCTTCATTATACACACATTTGTAAGCTGTTACAGCTGATTATTGTAGCCTAAGACTTAATTACAGTAAATTACAAAAATCCAGAGGTCCGTTTGTAAGTAGGGGTCGTCTGTAAATCGGGTGTTCTTAAGTAGGGGACCGCCTGTACACAATTAATTTGGCTTTTACCATAGTTGAAACACATGTGTTTTATCGTAACTACTGATATTAGGCATCATAGCTGTCGGCAGATATTTAGAGGAAAGGTCAGTCCACGGCTTGTGCAGCTTTCGGCAATTTATGATTTATGGCTTGGGGGTTGTTCTGCCCTGATCTCCTCATACAAAGCTTAAAGAGAACCTGTCATCCCATTAACCTTCTAGAGTAGGGCATGAAATGTCCTTTCTAGAATTCCCTTTTGTGAAATCTTACCCATTTACCAATATAAAAGTCAAAGTTCTCCGAAGTCAGGAAAATATGACTCTTCTCACCCCATTTTTATATTTCTTTACACTGCTAGAGGTTACAAGGGTAGTGTCATTTAAGAAGCCCCTATATTCTATTTTATAGTAGCTAGAAACATGCTTTTTATTTCATATTAAAGATAAGAATCTCTTCTTTCACACTGCATCAGGCTTATGGGCTTTGATCTACAAAAATGGAGATCTAGGCAGCTAGAATAAAACATAGCAGGAAATATAAGCTACAGATAAAGATTCAGATCCAGATTTCTTAACTGCCTGTATGTCCAGCTCTGATGTGATCTGAAAGGTGAGATTATTATCTTTAATATGACATGAGTGGCATGTTTCTAGGTGCTATAGAACTTTTGAAGTGACACTCCCCCTGCAACCACTAAATTAGACTCCTCTCTTGTGAAAATGAGGTGAGAAGAGTCATATTTGCCTGGATTTGGGGAGGTTTTTGTATAGTTAAACAGGTGATATGTCAAAGAGGGAATTCTAGAAAGGACAGTAGTTTGGTGGGGTAAACAGGTTTCCTTTAAATGAGGTTTACAGGACTTTTACTACTAATGACTTAGCCATAGGATAGGTAATTAGTAGTGGATTGATTGGGGTATTATTCGTGACATCACCTTCCAATTACCAATACTCTTAATTATCATAACTGGAAGCCAATGACTTTGTCTGTAAAATATCTTTTGAGCGGCTTCACTGCAGGCACAGTCCTGCTCCTCTTGTGATACCCTATGGATGGCGCTGTCTGCTTCCTGACAATCATTTACTCATGTCTGGTAGTAGCCAATCACTGGCCATGGAGGACTAAAAATGTTGAGGACCAGCAGTGGCGTAACTTGAAGCTGATAGGCCCCAGTGCAAAGTCTGTGCCAGACCCCCGACTATAATGTATGGTATATAGTAATAGTCTTCTCATATAGGAAAGTGACACTTTATGGGCCCCCTAAGCCACTTGGGCCCAGTTGCGACCGCACCTTCTGCATCCCTTCAAGTTACGCCCCTGTTGAGGACCTACCTTAAGCACATTTCAGGGGGGATAACGCTGAGATATTGAGGAAATATTACATTTCAATGTTTTTAGGCCTGAAAACCCATATAATGGTCATGTGGCATGCATGGTAGCATTACCGCTGAGGCCAGTGAATGGCTCTAGTGGTCACATAAACACATATTGCTCCTGAAAATGAAGACCAGCAGTTAGTTTCATTCCATAAACTTTTTGTCGCAACATATTTTAGATTTTTTTTATCAATACAAAGACATTCATATCTTTTTTTCTGAATTCTTTTGGCTTAACATTTGACCCATTGGGTAACTAAACTTTTTACACAATTTTATGAAAAAGTAGTGAAGCTTTGTAATATACTTAATAAGAAATATGTTTAGGTGATCTTCTTATTTCCCTGCTTCTTCCCCTTTGCAAGACTTGAGTCTCTGGATAGTCTTATCTTACACAGGTGAATCATCCAAAGAAATATTTTTTAGACATGGAAAGCGTTAAAGGGGTTGGCCTTTACTGCCTTGTGGATGATTCCTAAATGTTCATCAAGTGATTCAGCAGTCCTGCTACTTTGTGTGCAGACTCTCCATGCTTTTTTGTTTACATTTCTGAGCTCTGCTGAATTGGTGGAACTGCAGCAGGAGATTTATACTCATCCTGCTCCCTCCTTTTGCCATTTTTCTGTCTGTCAGACTGTGAGAACAAAGACACAGTGGGTAACACCCCCCTAGAGCAGTGAGGGAAGAAGCTGTGTATATATGCATAGGGCAGCATGGTGAGAACTTGGAAAGGCTGAAGCAATCAAAGGAGGCAAAGACACAGGTACATTTACACTGAGAGGCATGTCTAATGGAAGAGATTTATTGAAACGTGTCCAACCCTTTTAATCATTGGCCTCCTTATCTGTCAGAAGTGGGCAGGTATCAGAAGGATTTCAGGTACAATGCTCACTGCAGGAGAAACAGCAGAAGAAAGGCACAGGCAAGGTGCTTTACTTGGTAAACCTTGAAATATACTTTATTATCATCAGCTACTCTGTTCATTTCTGCTGTACAAATACATTTTCTTTTAGTTTCTTTTAGAGGTTTAGTTGCTCTATTGTTGCTGAACCAATTGCTAATTAATGACTGGAATCAATAGTTCAGAACATTTCATTCAAGTTCTGGATGGGTGTCATGCACCCTTACTTAATTCTTTCATGTTATAAATAGAGTTTTCCAAAATATAATAATTTCCTTCCCCAAGGAATTTTCTTCATCAGTGGTTTCCGCTTGTAAACTAAAATAATTAATAGTTTTTATGTATGAGAAGGTGGAGACATCTTATGTTTATTCTAGTCTTCCTTTCTTGACCAGGGATCTGTCCCAAACTTTTGCTTAGTAGACCTCAAAACTTTTCCCCTTTTTAATAGTGATTGATCTCTTTATTGCTTCCCCGTAATTTAACCCCTCCACGATCCGCCGCAGAGCTATGAAGGGTATTTAAAGAGGACTCACAGGCTTAGCCCTCTTCATACAGAGATGGGCTTTGCTGCATATTGCAGCAAAGACGCCAGCGGCACTTAAAACATGGCGGCACATGGGCAATATGAGCGAATAAAGCCTGCGTCCTTAAGGGGTGTTGTCAGAGGTTTTAAAAAGTTCCATACCTGACCATGGGTAGTGTGTCGTTTTGCAACTATATTCATTTTTAAAGAGCTGAGCTGCAATACCGCCACTGACCATGGTCGGAGTGGAGCTGTTTTTTTAAATAAAGCAATGTCTTTTTGGCCTTAGGGTAACCCCTTCATGAAGCAATTTTTTTTCTTTGCTATGGGGCCTAAATTTGTACCTTCAAATGGGTTGCTTTGTTCAAACTTAAAGCTATGTTACTACAGAATAGTGTAAAAATAGGTAAAAAAATTTAATCTGACCCGCCCCCCCACCCTCAACCCTGTGTGTTTTGTTTTAAACTTTATGATGAATTGATGTGATTATAGCATTTACTGATAATAATGGTCATATATTGTAGTTTGTTATGTGTCAACAGTAGGATTTGATTTTATTTATGTCTTGGATGTAATAATTGTGTTATAATGGTTTAGTGTATTAGAAATCACCAGGGAACTTTTGAGAAGGATGAATCTACCATATGATGTGCAGTGTTCTTTTTTTGCATTATTTGTTACTGCCGAGCCTTTATGTCCTGCTCTATATCAGGCTGCTTTCCTGGCATTTTCCATCTCATATCTTGCTCTGGATTGTAGTATTGGGCAGGTCTATAGGACCACCTATCTGACATTAGAGAGCCTAATAAGCATAGTGCAGGGCTAGTTAATTAGGCTTGTTAATTGGCTCACTATTGCCAGGTGGGTGGTCCTGGGCTGAAGAAAACAAATCACTGGAGAACCGGTGGCCAGAGAGTACATACCAACTATGCCAGAATTGGCAGAAGAAAAGCTATAGGAAGATGTATAGAGTTGGGGTTGAGTGGAGGTTCTGAAAGCACCTGACATACATGTCTTATGATGTTGTACAGCAGCACGGTATAGGTATACAATCCACACTGCATATTCCAATGAGCTTCTTATGACAAAAGACATAACACTAGGAAATCTACCATCACAATCCATCATGATAAACCAGGGACACTGACTACTAGGTCCAGGCATCATGTGGCACTCTGGTAATATTCTTATATTTGTTACCTATGGCCTCCTCCTTTCAAAAATCAACTTCTAAAATTATGCTAAATAGCCAGACAGGCTCTGGGGGGGCATTACCAGAGCCCCTCCATGCTGTAGCTTCACAGGCTGTGCAGGTGCACGTCCCTCTTACACTGTGTGCTGAAACTTCCTCTGCTGCAATGAGATTTCATCTGGCAGGGGGAGGGGGAAGTGCTCCTGAACATTGTAACAGTTTGTGAAGGAAGAGCACCGAGGGGCTCCGGTAATGACTCCAGAGCTCTCGAAGGAGGCCATGGATAACAAATATAAGAAGGTATCCACTGTCACAGTGCATCTATGAGTAAGTGTCCCTAGTTTATCCTACTGGATTTTGATTTTTTTTTACTTTAAATTATCAACATTTTCTTTTTAATATGTTGCTCTGTGTGAAGGTATCATAGTATAACAGCTCAGTACTTCTAGTAGGAAAAGGGCACAACAAAAAGTGTGCATTTTTCCACATAATTTATGAGTCCAGTGTATTTATGAGCTCACTGGAGATCACTTTCCTCAGGAATACAATGGACTCATTTACTATGTGTCCAGTGTATAGTAGCCAAGTACAGGCGGTCCCCTACTTAAGAACACTCGACTTACATACGACCCCTAGTTACAAACGGACCTCTGGATATTGGTAATTTCTTGTACTTTAGTCCTAGGCTACAATAATCAGCTGTAACAGTTATCACAGGTGTCTGTAATGAAGTTTTATTGTTAATCCTGATTCTTATGACAACCCAACATTTTTAACATCCAATTGTCATAGAGACCAAAAAAGTTCTGTCTGGGATTACAATGATAAAATATACAGTTCCGACTTACATACAAATTCAACTTAAGAACAAACCTACAGACCCCATCTTGTATGTAACCTGGGGACTGCCTGTACTACATATCCTTGTAGCATAATAGTGTAAACATAATTAAACTAATAAAAACCTTTTATCTGTAATAAGATTCAGCTACATAGAAGTGAATATTGAGCTGTAACATGTCATGTATCCTGTTTTACAAAATAAAAATCTCACCTTCATTGGAGCAAAAATAGTTGTTGTCTTATTATCTGATTATTTCATATTTATCCTCACATTTTGTTATGTCCTAGATTGTGAGCCCCATGCACCCCTGGAATTACAAAAAACAAAGATCACTTGATGGATCCACATCAGGAGGTACAGTCCATATCCTTACTATTCCTTCTTGCAGAATTGTGTTGTTGAATTCTTATTTTCTTTGTTTACATCGTGACACCCAAAATCTTTCTAGAAAAATCTAGTTGGATTAAGACTGCCACGTGCCCTGGGCTGTATGAATATTATAGCCCCTACTAATCTGTAATCACTTCCTATATATGCTACTAGAATCAAGCTTTGTGGAGAATGGAGGATGCGTCTCTAATAAGTGGTTTTAATCTAGGGGTTCAGGACCTCTAAAGGACCTTCAAAGGTCCTGAAATGACTCTTGTGTACATTTTGTATTGAGAGCAGGAACAGATGTACAAGTATTTCTTAATCTAAAATTTGGTGGGTGGTCTCGGTGCCTATGGGCCCCCGAAAAGACTTGGGCCCCAGGCTACCGCCCCAACTGCCTATATTATAATTATAACTAGTGCTGAGCACTCACTCGCTATAGAATGGTCTTATTTTCTCGACATATTATGAGAGTATCTGGAATGATCTTTGTATGTTGTTGCTGTCTTACAATGGACGTCTTATCTCCCGTCTCTGTGTTGCTCTGTTAATGTAATATTTTGTATAATCAGGGGCCGTGATTGAATTATCTTGTGGTTGTCTCGTAGCTTTGGGATAAGCCACAGAACGAGAGCTTATTATGCGGCTATTATGTTGTTTTGTGTAGAAAACCATGAATGTAGTAAATGTCCTTGAAGAGGGTTTCATTCTGCCGTGGGAAGTGTAACTAATAGTGGCTAATAGACTCTCCAGCGCTGGCATTCATGTGAGAGAGCTCATTACAATATTGTACCCACCAGCCTCCTCAGCAATGGGGAAGGAACGTCAAAATCCATCATGATAAACCAGGGGCACTTACTCGTAGATCCATGCACTGTGACTTCTTATATTTTGTTATCCTTGGCCTCCTTCCTTCTAAAATCAACTTTTCAAATTATGCTAATGAGAGAGAAAGGCTCTGGGTGGAATTTCCAGAGCCCCTGCATGATGTAGCTTCATAGGTTGTTACAGTGTGCAGAAGCACGTCTCCCCCTCCCTCTGCTCTCTTGGATTTTCTCCCTAACTTTACTTGCTGAGATTTCACACTATGTGGGGGGGAAGTGCTCCTGTGAAGCTACATTATGGAGGGACTCTGGTAACACCCCCAGAGCCTTTTAGACTCTTTAGCAGCATCAGACCCTAATGTTTAGACACTTTATAAATCTTCCCCATTGTATAGAGGTTGAGGAAGCTAAAGTGCAATGATCTACCACTATATCAGCACGGGATGTACCCAAAAGAGGAGAGGGAGCAATAAGAAATGGAGATTGAGATGAAGCAACCTGCACACTCTGTCCTGGACTTGCACGGACATCTTTCTTACCGCACCGCGTATGTTTACATCTCCAGGAGAACCTCCAGGGTGTAGACACGTTGTAGATCAGGAACCTGATGTTCACTCAGCATTAAGCAAGAGGATTATTTATGCAATGATTTGCATTATTGCAGTGATATTCCTAATGCCCAAAGACCAACAAGACTTTTTGTAAATTTTTTTACATTTTAAATAGAACTGTCTCGGCAATCTCCGTCAGCTCCATAGAGATGAATGGATGGTGCTAACTTGTATGTTGATGGAGACCAACACCCTTTGGGCTTATATTGGTCATATGGAGCGTTATGGATATATGGGAACAATGTGAACATGGCCAGATAGTGTATCATTTAATGATAGTGGGGAGTGTGGGGGTGGGTGACTTTTCTGGATTGAGCAATGTGTCGTAGTAGAAGGCAGAAGATGTTTGTGCTTTCCATTGTAACCAGATGTGTTGTTTGTTTAAGTAGGGACTTGTCTTCGAGAAACACTGTATGTGTATACATCGTATGTAATAGTACGCCATGGTGCGTAATTGCACATCGCAAAGAGAGGACTCACGGTCATATTGCAGCAATCACCCTGCGCAGTCAGTGCTGGCACCCGCAAACTTGTTATCACTTGCTATTTGTGATCATCACCACCCTCTGTGAAGTAATTGGGGGCCGGGGGTTTGCACCCATGACACCCCAGAGTCTCCATGTGAGACTTCATGACTTGTCAAAATACATGAAAAAGCAAAAAAGTAAAAAAAAAAAAAAAACCCTAAAAATTCAAATCACCACCTTTTCCTAGAACCAATATAAAAATAAATTAATAAACCTGTTCGGTATCGGCATGTTTCAGATTTATATATATAAAAAAATATAAAAACTGTTATTCCCGGTAGGTAACACTGTAACAGATGCGCAAATTGCGCTGAAATGTCCGAATAGCTAATTTTTTTTCCATTTTGCAGTGCATAAAAAAAAATGAAAAGAACCGTACAGTCCCCAAAATGGTAGCAATGAAAAACATCGTCAAAAAATTATATCTTACACAGATAAGAATAAAAACAGAATGTAGCAAAACAAAGAAAGATAATTTCTGTACAAAGGTTTTCATTTTTGAAAAACTATTCAAATCTTTTAAAAACTATAAAAAACTCCTTTAATATACCAAGGCTTTGAGGGTCCGCCACTGTGATGGATGGCGGTGTAAAGCTATGATCACATCTACATATGTCGTATGGCAGAGTCAAAGGCTTCTTGAAGGACTCTAAGGTCCATGAAAGCTTCAGGTAAAGAGAAGGACCCGGCTCTCCTTCTCTGAGGAGGACCCAGAATGGCAGCATGAACAGCGGTGAATTTCTTCAGGAAAGTATACCACAGAGCGAGGACAAAGTGTTCTGGAAGGATTTCCCAATCGGCCTTGACTACTCGGATAGATTGAACTATTTGAATGTCATTGTGACCTCTGTCAAATAAATTCAGGGAAATGTTTTAACATTGCAAGAAAGTTATTCTGTGAGAAAGACAGCGCACCACTACGTAAGTCTCAGGATTACAAAGGCCGCCTGCTAAACTATCATCATTCTCAGGGAACATGACTGCATTACCCATAACATTGTGTGAGACTCAACCAGGAATGGAGAACACAGAGGGAAGAAGCCATTGTTTACTCACATAATGGGGGTCATTTACTAAGGGCCCGATTCACGTTTTCCCGACGTGTTACCCGAATATTTCCGATTTGCGCCGATTGTACCTGAATTGCCCCGGGATTTTGGCGCACGCGATCGGATTGTGGCGCATCGGCGCTGGCATGCACGCGACGGAAATCGGGGGGCGTGGCCGAACGAAAACCCGATGGATTCGGAAAAACCGCCGCATTTAAGAAAAAAAAAAGGGGCGCGAAAATTACACTTACCTTCACCAGGTATAGGCCGGTGAATTTCAGGGCATTCCAGCGCGCCTCGGGGGAACTTCAACGCAGCAGCGCCACCTGGTGGACGTAGGAGGAACTACCTTTGTGAATCCCGGCCGGACCCGAATCCACCGCAGAGAACGCGCCACTGGATCGCGAATGGACCGGGTAAGTAAATCTGCTCCAGTGTCTTTCCTCCTCCATTATCACAATGTATGATATCAGAATCAGAGGGCACTTCTTCTTTAGAATGCTTTACCATATTGAACACATAGGGGTACATTTAATAAGGGTCGTGGATCACACTTACGTCAGACTGTTCGCCGTTTTCGGGATTTGCACAGATGGGATAGGTATTTAACAGGTGTCTGCGCTGGGATTGTGTCGCATGCGGTCGGATCGTGTCGCAACTGCGTTGGCTTCCATGCCACATAAATCGGGGGGGGGGGGGTGAGCTGTCGAACGATCCGACTGATTCGGAGTGAGCGCGGGATTTAAGTTTCAAATTGTGTCACAAGACGATGCACTTACATGCACCAGGAAGAAGAAGGTGAACTCTGTCGGACCTGAGCGGGGAAGCGACACATGCAGGAAATCTGGTGCACGATCTTGGTGAAACGCAGCAGAGTGCATTATACACTGACAATGCACTTACGGTGAACTCCAGCAGTCGTGGGAGTAAATGAGCCCCATAGTGGGTTCAAAGGGGTTTCAGTAGTGTAAACATTTTTAATTAATGGGAGTGGTAGTTGGAGATGACCGAGTGCTGTGCTCCATAGAGAGTGAATGAAACAGCAGTGTACATGTCTGACTCCAAACAGGGGAGCTGCACCCCACTCGTTGTTTTAGTTGGTGTCAGTAGGTCATATCCTCTATTCTGTGTCATAACGATCACTTTTATGCTTAGCACAATTTTTATTGGAGTCTTCCTCGCTTGGTGTACTGGTCCCACCGTCACCATGTAAGGTTACATTTCTCCAGCATGTACAGGATTTCCTTATCTTAACGTTATAGCCGTTTTCTTTTATCTGATATCGAACTTCCTTCAGAAATACTTTTATATCATTGGAGATCCAGTCTAGCAAGGAAGTCTATCAGTTTATACAATCCCCTGCTCCTTCCTGTTATTCTTCATGTGAAGCAGCATAGCCTGTACACTCATTGACCAAAACATACCGCACCAAGATGGAGAAACTTTCCATGTGTGACTGTAATGATGATGTATGTGATCATAGTATTAGAGAAAAAGTATACGATTATCTCTCCATACAGCACAGGGGTTGGCTGCAAATTGCAGCAAACACTCATTCCTAACACACCTGCCACTGTTTGCGGGTGTTAACCTGTTAAATGCTTCTGTATGCAGTAGGGCGGCGCCCTACTTAAGAATACCAGACTTACTGACAATTATAAAATATACAGTTCCGACTTACATACAATTTTTGTATGTCAGTTGGGAACAAACCTACAGAACCTTGTATGTAACTCGGGGACTACCTGTGTAAGAATCCAGGACCGGTCATTTATGCAGATCAAAGCTGCAATAAAAATGCAGAACAAAATAGCCATTTACTGCAGTGCGAGTTATTATTTTTTTGTTGGGTTGAGTATCACCATTTTCTCTCTCTCTTGGAGAAATTGAATTCCAAATGTTGGATTTTGACATCTAACCATTCTCTGCATTTGCTTTCGCCGTGGTCTTGTATTTTATCCTCTTTGGCCGGTGTAGACTGATGACTGTTGAGGTCAGTCTATGTTCTCAGAAGATGACAAATCTAATTTTTGCTCATTGTCCTGCTACAACACTGGAAGGAAGCCGCTGGATTGCCTTCTGAAGGTGTCTCCTCCCTGTCGACAGAGTCCTGTGCCACTGGTTGTAGGAAATGAAAAGTTTTAAGGAAGCCAAAACCCAGGATTTCTGAATATAATGGTCGTAGTGACATCATTTGTTCTGTGAAACCAGAGACGGGAGAAATCCCACGTTGGGAACGGTTTGTGTCCAGTAGTGGATTATAATGCTGTCACATTTGTGACTCAGCACGTAGCTACATTTTCGTGAAGAATGTGTCCGGTTTCTGTTCGTTCCCAATCTTCTCAGATACTCGCAGAGGGATTATTGATTAATCTGGAGTTATATATTTACCTGTTTTTACTTTGGGGGAGACATTCCTTCAGGACATTACTCATATGTTTTCTCCGACTGAAGTTGATCTGGTAGAATTGCTGAGGTCATTCTTAAAGTATTTGGGGAAAAACATTAAAATTCTACTGACGATTATCCAAATTCTGATGTAATGTATAAAAGGCATTCTTGTCACTTATGGAAACCAGACCAATATGTACTAGAAGACTTGTACAGGGGAAGCGGATCTTTAACAGAAATAATCATTTCTTGATGCTTTGTGATGATTTTCGTAGGAGCAAAAAAAAGCATTTATTGCAGCCGTGTGCCAAACTATTTCCCCTGTCATGGTCATCTGCAGTGTAAAGGATTAGGGCTGTGAGTCGTCTACTGGGGTAGGGAGTTACGCTTTCCTAGGTACACAAGCAATTTACGCTGGCTACACTGTACAAAATTTTTGACATCTGTATTTATTATTATTATTTAGCAGGAATAAAAATAAACAAAACAAGCCAAAAATGAACTGTAAGCCTCTCTGGCACTGACTGGACAGAAGTACCTACCTCGCCAGGTGCTAGCATACTGCCTGGCACCAGCAAAATGCCAAACGTTCTGCGACTGCCATGGCTCCACAGGCTTTTACGTTAACAACGGGAGTTCGCTCCCTGCAGTGAGCGATGGCTCACTTAACCCCACCCCTAACCAGCTCACCATGCCCCCTTTAACCAGATTCATTTGAGTGAGATGGGGTGACAGGCTGGACTGCGGCTTATAAATTATACATGTAATAGGGAGCCGTTCAGGAGCCAGAAAAGCTGGCTCTTCTCATTGACCGGAGCCTAATGAGCCAACTCGCTAAGAAGAGCCGTAATTCCCATCACTATCCTGTTCAGCTGTTCCCTTCCCCACTGATGTCAGCTCATCAGGCTGTGACCGAGCCAAGGGAGGAGCTGTACAGGAGCACAAAGGTGGGGGCTGAGAGCTGAGGAGTCTGCAGCACAGGCAATTCACATGTTGTTTTTTGAAATGCATCCAAACCAAAGCCCAACCCCTGGGACTACACAGAACATTCTGTCAGAATGCAAGCTTAGTTATAACACACAATTATATTATAATGCGCATGCTTAGAAAAGGCAGAAAGGCAGATGTGCACTGCAGCTGTAATGGGCTTCTGCAACCTGTCTTTATGATAATAATCTTTATTTATGTAGTGCCATCAAATTCCATAACGCTTTACAAATCAATGGGGCAGATTTACTTACCTGCTCCATTCGTGATCCAGCGGTGTGTTCTCTGCGGAGGATTCGGGTCTTCCGGTGATTCACTGAGGTAGTTCCTCCGACGTCCACCAGGTGTCGCCATTTCCGTCGCCTGCATACCGGCACCGATGCTCCACAATCTGATCGCGTCGGCGCCAAAATCCCAGGGCAATTCCGGGAAAATCGACGCAAAGCGGAAATATTCGGATAACCCGTTGGAAAAACGTGATTTGGGGCCTTAGTAAATGACCCCCATTGTCTTTAGTGAAAATGAGGTCCCTGGTGACAGGTTGCCTTTATGGAAATCCATAACCTACAACCTCCATAGGACCATATAGAACATGTTGTATGACCATGAACAGGAGCTTATTCAATACATCCCTGCTCAGCTCCTTCTCCTAGAGAGCACTGCGCATACACCGAGCTGTGGCCAAACTGTGGATGCGCAGAATTTGTAATTCAAGCCACTGGGAACCAGGAGCAAAGGGACAGATGGTACTATAGCCTGCAAACAAAGGCCCATGGTCCACCGAATCGAATCAAAACGAAAATTAGATAAAAATATTTTTTTCTCTGCATGAATATAGCGTGAATGATGTTTTTGCAATCTAATGTACATGGCCATATGCACTAGACTATAAAGACATTGTAGGAAATCTACCATCAAAATCCATCCTGATAAACCAGGGGCACTTGCTCATAAATCGAGGCACTGTGACTGTGGTATCTTCTTTTATTTGAAATCCATGGCCTCCTTACTTCTGAAATCAACTTTTAAAATTATGCCAATAAGCCTAAAAGACTCCTGGAGGTTTTTCCAGAGCCCCTCAGTGCTGTTGCTTCACAGGCAGTTACAATCCCCTTTCCACTGTGTGAGATTACACCAGGCAGAGGGAAGTTCATGCACAGTATAACAGCCTGCAAAGCTGCAGCATGGAGGGGCTCTGGTAATAACCCCATAAGCCCTTCTGGCTCATAAGCATAATTTTAAAAGTTGATTTTATGGTGGAGGAGGCCATGGATAACAAATATAAGAAGATTACCACAATCACAGTGCCTGGATCTATGAGTAAGTGTCCCTGGTTTATAATTAGGGATTTTGATGGTAAATTTCCTTTTAAATCTTTTTTTTTTTTTTGTGCTTTTGCACTTTACACTTTGCGATTAGCACAATGTGACCTTAGTTTTCAGCTCCCTGAGTAATAAATAAAGATGCAATTATTCCAAGCGACCACAGACCGCTGTAGTGTATAGTCTTGCCAAAGGGGCTGTAGGACTGTAGGATGCGTAGAATATTTTCATATCATTATGTCACGTCTAGAAACCCTCCTGGCTCTGTGCAGAAGCGGAGACGCTAGGACAGAAGTGCTACTGTCCCCCCTGACCTCGCTTAGATTCAGGGGGGATCCGAAATGTAGGCAGGAATGTTCACAGGCTCGGATATCAGATGTGACATTTGTGTTTCTCCATAGGCACATCTCGTGTGTGTGAATACAGAAGCCTCAGCCATCATTAGAATAGATTTAGTCGCATCTCGGATTATAATTCATTATTATCTTCTGCCGGGCTCCTAGACCACTTGTAGAGATGTGAGGCTCGGCCGCTGTGGTGCAGGGCAAGGCTCCTGCGGGAAGACTTGTGTGCACAGAGTTGTTCTGGGATACAGCAGAAGAATGGCGCTCGCTGTAAATCACTCACTGCCCCCATTATACCAGACTCCAGAGCGACTTGTTAAATCTCTGACAATCCCCATCTAAAGCCGGGACAATGTTTCCCCCTGAGTATAGATCTAATGTTTAAAGTTATGTTTTGCATTTTGATTATATTTTAGTTGTTTGGACATTTTTTTATACAGGTTAAAACTAGGAGTTGACTCTTTTTTTTTTTTATTTGCCCTTTTATACTATTTTGCACAAATCCAAAAAAAGAACACGGGGTTCATACAACGACCTCTTCGTTCACAAGTCCTTCCAGCAGAGGCTTAAAGGGCATCTACCACCAGGATGAAGGACTGTATGCAATTGAGCCTGAGGGGCTCCAGGCTCCATAGATGTAGATGTCCCTTAAGGCTGTGTTCACACATGACATTTACATTGTGCTTTGAAATGCAATACAACAGCTAAGAGGAGGAGATGTTCCTTATCACATTGCTGTTAATGCATTGTGTAAACATTGTGTCATGTAAACACAATGTTTACATGCTTGTTACCATCATGTTGTATAAATGCAAATGTTAATAGGCATGTAATTAGGGAAATGTCCTTGCCTAAGCTGTTGTATTGCAATTTAAAACACAATTTACACTCCTTGTGTGAACGAAGCCTAAAGGAAATCCATCATGATAAACCAGGGACGTTACTCATATAACCAGGCACCGTGACTGTAGTAATCCATGTCCTCCTTCCTTCTAAAATCTTTTAAACTTGACTCCCCCCTTTCTCGCAGAGCCATACTGGCTCAATAGTGTGTTACCAGAGCCGCTCCATGCTGCAGCTTCACAGACTGTTACACTGTCTGGGGGAAGTGCTTCTGCCTGTTATGCCCTTCTGTTATAGTAGAGCATAATGGAAACTAGAAACAGAAGGCCATAAATCTTCTGAACTATTACATTTACTGAAGACACTTTCCGTCATGTTTCCGTAACTCCGATATTTTCTTCACTACTAGACTTTGTTTTGTAATAAATGGGACAGTGTGACAGGAGCGCGGATGGCAGGCATCTGCAGAGAGGAGGGAACACTGGCCTCCTGTGTGTCTTTGTCCTCACTGCGTCCCCTTTATGTACTTACAAGTGCACTTCACTAACCTGAGCTGTAGTTTAGGCAGCGCCTATTAGCATAGAGATGAAGAGGTGAGTTAATGATTCAGTGGCACCGGCTGACCTCCGGCATAGCTCTGGACCATGATGCAGCTCCAGGTTTGCTTCATGTTTTCCCCCTGCATTCCCTCTTCTGATTTAATATTTACAGCCTGATCTGTCTACATGCCTGAGCGCCTGAAGAGAGCAAACGTTTACAGGCTGCCCCTCCCCTGGGCACAGAGGGCAATTTGATCCAGCTTTCTTCATTCCTCTATTTGACATCATCTTGTGTGTTTCGGATACGCTCTGGGGTCCGCATCGCTTCTCTCCTGTCGGAACCTGCTCCGTTCCTTCCATACTAGGAAATGGATTCGGATTCAGACTCTCCTTTTAATTATTCCTGGCCATCTTTCCCCAAAATGAGAATACACAGGAGGCCAACCAAGCAAGGTAGAAGCCAGCGATCTATCTATCTATCTATCTATCTATCTCATATCGGGTGTTCTTTATTCAAGGATGTGACGTTTTGGTGGATAACCTCCTTTTTTAAGCACCAAATTATCCACTGAAACGTTGTATCCTTGAAATAAAGAACACCCTGCTTTTTCACATTGCTCTGGAGTGCTGCTGCCTTTCTTGGAATATTACAGAGTCTACAGATCTTGCACCCAGCTAAATAGGTTGCGTTTTCCTGTTTTCTAAGTATCTATCTATCTATCTATCATCTTTTTCACTCTATCATCTCTCCACTATATCACACACCCTATCATCTCATTCTTTATGGGTGAGTGGCTGGTGGCTGAGTGGTTAGCACTACTGCCTTGCAGCGCTGGAGTCCTAGGTTCTAGTCCTACCCAGGTCAACAACTGCAAAGAGTTTGTATGTTCTCTCTGTGTGTTCGTGGGTTTGTGTGCGTGCGTCTGTCCTCCGGTTTCCTCCCATACTCCAAAACATACTGTTAGGTTGTTTAAATTGTGAGCCCCATGGGTACAGGGACCGATTGGGCAAGTTCTGTGCAGCGCTGCGTAATCTGTGTGCACTATATAAATAAAGAATTATTATTATTATTATCATTTTTTTCTATCTCCTCTATTATCTATCACTCTCTCTATCATCTCTCTCCTAGCTCTGTTTTATCCTTCTAGTACCCGGAGCAGGTTATTATCTCTGAGCCCATAGTAAATGACCTCTAGCTGTCCCTCCGCTGTGTGTAAATTGAGATATGTCATTGAAAAATGGAGTTTGATGGAGTTTTGTTTAGTACGTGAGAACTTTTCTTCCATATTGTTTATACACAACAGAAAATGTCGCTCCCTATCCAGCTCCTGATCCAGGCGGCTGTGTACACAGCACAGGTATACATAGTACAGAAAACATAGGTTAAGACTGGAATACTTCTACAGGGGCAATTATAGAAAAAAATGTGTTTATTACTTGTGGAAGTTTGCTGGTCTGAACCTTTGTTTTCATGACTATATTGTTTCTTTATGTTTTTGATACTTTTCAGAACAGAAGGACACCTACCATCAGTTTACTGCCTTTATAGAAAAGGTGAAACGTTGCTGTTTGATGGTGGAATAAAAGTCTACTTTTTCTTCATCTTGGAGTGCTACTTCGTCACTACATTACCATCAGTTTACTGATGTTAGACTTGTCCCACTAAGTAGTTCCTGAGGAACTATGCTCCTCAGGACTTATTTTATTATAACTCTATATGCAGTGAATTTATATAGTCCCAGCGCAACAGGGGGAGTGAATAAATGAAAATACAAGCGGCTCCAGACCGAGACGATGATTTAAATGGTTAACACCCATGATCGGTGTTGGCGATGGGTGCTTACAGCAAAAACCCAGGGTGTATGAAGATGGCTCCTCTTCATACACCTGCTGCCGCACCATGACATTGGGGAAGGTGATGATGCGGCAACAGGTTAATTGATACTTTAAACCTCTGTTCTTTCCTTTTTTAAAAACGGAGACAAGGAATGGAGGTTTGCCCAAAATGCTGCGGAGACACCAGCGGTGGTACATAGGGTTACCGGTTGTAACTTCCTGTCATTAAAAGTAGTATTGTAGTATTTTGTATTAGTGATTAGACCCCCTAGGGTTCAAACACCCCAGGGGATCTAAAAGATCTAAAATGAAATATATGTATTTTTATATGGACACAAACAGAGCAAAACAAACAAAATCCTAATCATATAAAATGTCCCGGATTTAATATTCTTAATCTTTAAAAATGATCATCTCATATAGTAAATAATGTTATATAAAGAGGTCCAAATTTCTGAATGTATGCTTTTTAATAATTTTGATGCCACCCATAACATTTTTAATTAAAAAGGGTATGATTAAAAGCAAGCTGTCCTGCAAAAAAGTGATGTTTTACACAGTTACATTAATGTAAGGGGGGTGAAAATGCTACAGAGATTTGATAGTTTTACATTTTTTTTGGAATTTCCGTATATTTTGAAAATCGTCCCTTATACGGTTCTCAAGATGGAAAATTATTGAAGGACATCTACCACCAGGATGAAAGATTGTAAACCAAGCACGCTGACATACTAGTGTGTGCCCCCTCTGTCATGATGGATCTTTGAGCCCCATAGGCTTATTTGCATGATTTTAAAACCAATGTTTGGAAAAACATAAGACAGGACCGGAACCAGACCATACGAAGCTAAAAGAAGAGCAGATTCTTCCAGAGGAGGTGCACTCCAGTATGTCAGTGTGCTTGGTTTACTATCCTTCATCCTGGTTGTAGATGTCCTTTTAAAGTGATGGCAGTAAAAAATGGAAATGCAAAATTGGAAACATTGAAATGGATTAAATTCTACACCACTGGTCAATTTCTACTTATAGGGAGAAGCACATCACTTAATGCTTACGCATTTTTGATTAAATGCATGCGTCTGTTAAGTTTCAATATGTGTTTTGCCTTCTAAGGCTGCTTTCACACGGAACTGTTGATTTTCATGTGAAAGGTAATCCAACTGGAACGGAGCGGAGTTTCTCCCGATCGCATACGTGTTTTAACTAAAACGCATGTGATCAGGACGGAGCATCACATGGTTTACATGTAAACAATGCAGAACATGTGGAGCTCACTCCCATTTGGACGTGTTACAATTGAAACGCATAGGTCATCAGGCCAAGGCCCTCCCCATTCCGAATGAATTTGAAGGCGCCTTCAATCGGAACATGTGAATACAACCTTAAAAGGCAAAGCACACGTTGCTTCTTACAAGACGCGTGTTTCAATGAAAATGCAGATAAGTTTGGTGACGAGTTTCTCCCGCTGCGCTTGCAACGCAATCCAAGCGCGTCCTGTGTACACAGCCGTCGCTCCTGCTTGTCAGCAATGAGGGTGAACTTCACAAAAAAAAAAAAATTCCATAAAATGGAATATTTGGGCTCAGAGAAGCGTCAGCCAGCATGTGTTCACCTCATGTTTATGGATTTCCAGCCACGTTGCATAGAGTTGTAACAGGCGCTGTCATTATATTACTTAATAATTCTGCATTTTAATGGAAGGTTGTCCTATTGTTATGGCGTCTGGCCACACAATTATCCCAGGTGTTATATGTCTGTATCATCGACAATCCCTATAAATCAGGAAAAGCGCTAGGGATTTCCCAACATTAATAGAGAGGAAAGGGGTAAAAATACCCTACAAGCAGAAAAACGTGACTGTATGAGAGATGGTGACTTGCAGTGTTCGCAACACACAGGGGCACATGTACTAAGGGTCCGCACACTGTATTTCCATCAGGTTTCCCGACTATTTCCGATTTGCGCCGCATTTAACAGGGGTTTTTGGTGCACGCGATTGTATTTTCGACGACTTTTATGTGACACAAATCGGGGGCGTGGCCCTTGGACAACCCGACTGATTTGGACTAAGCGCCGGATTTAAAATTCACATTGTGTCGCAAGACATGCATTCACATGCACCGGGAAGAAGAAGGTGAACTCCGGCGGACCTCAGCGGGGAAGCGACACATGCAGAATATCTGGCGCATGATCTTAGTGAATTGCGCCAGACTTCATCCACGTCGGACAACGCACCTCGAGGATCGCGACAGGACAATGGAAGTAAATGTGGCCCATTAAATCTGGATTGCTCTGTGCATATAGGAATAACTATATAAAGAAATTCTGAAGTCTAGGTTGGATCTGTAACCTGCTATTACCTATGCTGTATAGCAGAGGTGGGATCCATGCTCCGGAGATGCCGCACAGTGCATTCTTGGAGCGGTTTTAAACCATGTGTTTGGCTGGTTTGAGTCTGTTTATCTTCATTTCTAGAAGTGTAGGCAGCCTTGAAACGGATTAAAAGCAGCCAAACGCCTGGTAAATATACAAAAACATATGCATTTTCGGTCCGTTTAAAAACCGTCCAAAAATGGTCCAAGAACGCCCCATTTGGCAGCACCCTAAGGGTCAGTTCACTCCTGTGTTCGGAATCTGTTATAAATTTCAACATTAAAACAATTGTAACATAAATCTAACGAATCCGTTAACATGTCCATTAATTCGGAAGCGCCACTTCTGTTATTGCTTCCATTATTTGAGTGGAAAATTGGTTGGATGGTGCAGCTCTATTTTTTTCTGGCTCAAATTACGGATTACTAAGGGTACTGTCACACGGTGCGTTTTTGTATGTTTGCCATGTGTTTGGCTGGTTTGAATATGTTTTTCTGCATTTCTGAAAGCGAAAGCAGCCGTGAAACAGATTAAAACCAGCCAAACACATAGCAAACATACAAAAACGTATGCGTTTTCAGTGCGTTTAAGAACTGTCCAAGAACGCACCGTGTGTCGGCACCGTAATGGAAGTGGGGCAACTATCAGAAGTTATTAATTAAATAGTGAAATCAATAGACGGATCCATTTGACTTATTATTTAATAATTGTTATTGTTTAAGTGACTGAGCTCAAAGTGCGGGTGTGAACAGGGCCTAACATACATGTAAACATACTGCTGCATGACCCGCTACCGCCATGTGTGATCATACTGACAAACTTCCCCCATTTCCTTTCCTTTTTCGTGTAGATTTGATAGTTCAGTATTAACGCACTGTGTTATCTGCATGCAGCTGATCCGGGTGGTTTAGGGAAGGGTTAATGATTGACTTCCTCTTTGTGCAGCAGATCTAATCATGTACAATGTAACAGTATGCAGGAAATCTTTCCAAGCATAAAATCTATACTCTGTCTTCATTACTGGACCCGCTCTGATTAATCGTGTAATGTAATGGAAACAAGAGCAGTAATCCGCCCTGCGTCCGGGTACGGTGTGCGCTGCGGGGAGGGGGCACCTCTTACCAATTAGGTCGTGTTGTGCTAAAACTCTGCCAGATGTTGTAGACATTTGTCTCGTTTTATGAGTTTGCGTCATTGGTGTGATTACAGTTCCTGTGGCAGATGTATCGCTGACTTCCCCGGGTAGCAGACCCAGGAGGCAGCGCCAAATATTCACCTCTCTGAAGTTAGAACTGCTGAGCCCCGGCACACAGAGGTCACTGCAGACCCAGGACCTTCGCCTCTTTGTAACTGATGATGTAAACAACCGTACATGTTTATTTGGCAGAATATTCTAAGTTTACTAGATTTTCCCTGTCCTATGTTTCCTGCAGCCGCCTCTTCCTGGTCTTGGTCATTGACCCCAGCAGTGGCTTCTGGTTAGTGTCAGGTGACCACTGCAGCCAATCACAGGCCTTAGTGCTAACCATAGTACAAAAATACATATGACCACCTGACAATGGGGATGTGACCTTTGTACCGAGGTCACCCCTGACTTGTGTGATTGGCTCCTGTGGAACATGTGAAACAAACTGGACCAGTAAGGAGAAGAGAATGAGACGCAGGAAACGGGATAAAAGCTGAAAAAACTTTTATATTATTTTCTTTTTATGAAATTATTTTATCATCTTTAATCCTGACAGCTTTTGATTTTTATTTTTTTTTACATGGTTGTAATTGTCCTGTGACCAATTACTATTGAGGAGGAAACCATAGATCAGGTAGTCCCCGGCGATGCAACAATACATATACACTTGCAGAATCTGTATCATAGGGCAGCACGGTGGCTTAGTGGTCAGCATCACAGCCTTGCAGTGCTGGGGACCTGGGTTGAAGTCCCAAGGTCAACATCTGCAAAGAGTTTGTATGTTCTTTCCATGTTTGTGTGGGTTTCCTCCGGTTCCTCCAGTTTCCTCCCACACTCCAAAACATACTAGTAGGTTGATTAGATTGTGAGCCCCATTGTGGACAAGGGACTGATTTGGCAAGTTCTGTGCAACGCTGCGTAATCTGTGTGCGCTATATAAAGGAATTATTATTATTATTATTGGCATGGGTTGTCACTGTTGTGTGCTTTTTAGGTTTTGGTCTGTTTTCCCTGCATGTGGTTGTGGTGAGCTGTATTTTCCTGCGGTTTCTTAGGCTTAGTTCACACCACCATTATTAGTGCTGCCACTGCTTTTCTGTGATCTCTAAATAACGGAAGGTAAACAGAAGGTCAATGGGAACGTGTGAGATGTCTGTTCCACTCAACCTATCGTGTTATACGTCCTATTTAGTTGTGTATCTTTCATGCGCAGGTTGTTCAGCAGAACAGATGATTTTGGAGAGCTCCTCGGGTTTCGCTGCTGAATATTCTTCTGACATCATTCGTCTTTGATTTTGAAATCTTTATTGAAGACGGCTTAAAGACAGCTTGGTTCATGGCTTTGATCAGAGGGGGTTAGAGGGTTCATCACTCTTATCATAATGGTAATATAGATCATAGCTTGATGGTGATGGTGCTGTAACAGTGAGTGCCTGTGGATGTAAACACTTCAAAACTTTATCAAATCCTGGAATAGCTGTCATTTTATCAGAGCAGTTTAAAGGATAAAAGCCACGCTCTGATTGGTTGTATGTGATACAAGGGACTTTTCACACTTTTACTTTTCAGACCATTTTGAGACATCTGTATCATCACCCTTAGAATAGGGCATGAGTCAGTATTGGGAAAACCCATTTAAACCATGTGCATTATGCACGGAATTGCCTATGGAAAATCCATTCTTTTCTACAGACGTCTATGAAATGGACTCGTTCTTATGCTCATGGTGCAGGCTCCATCCTCACAAGTAATGACATGCAGTCCAGATCTTACAATTTACAATGAGAGAAGAGGAATGTTTATACAGGAGTATCCAGGGGACGCTGGATGTGTACGGTGCCAGTGTGTGGGGTGGTTAAATATTAACCCATGGCCACACAGCTGGGGGTATTGCTGTAATGGGATGTTCTGTTTCACATCCATACCAGGAAAACAAAGGCAAATTACAGACCAATAGAGAATTATTAAAAATGTGGTCTTCATACAGACTGACATGTCACATTTATCTTGGGGTATGTTCACAGCTTAAAGTGTAGTTGCACTTTCAGAGAATTTTACAGGATAGGCTGCAATGTGATTTCCAAGTAGAAAACTGTGTTTTTTTGCATTTACTTTAGCAGTTTTCCCATTGAGGAAATAAAACTTATACTGATACAACTTATCTTTTTCATAAAAATATACAGTATTGCGTTCAGCTCCTCTTCCTCTGTAAATGTTGCCTGCCGATTGGACACAATGTACAATCTGCTCAGCCCCTCCTGCGCTATAACAATATTCCTGAAGATAGGACACTGTGTACAGTCTGCTTAGCTCCTTCTGCTCTATAACATGCTGCCTGCAGATAGGACACTATGTACAATCTGCTCAGCTTCTCCTGCTCTATAATATACTGCCTGCAGACAGAACACTATGTATAATCTGCTCAACTCCTCTCGTTCTATAACATACTTCCTTGCAGATTGGACAGTTCCTTTTAAGCCTAAACGCATTCTTCAAATATATCAGGAGTGAATGGTCGGCCCACTGCTTCTACTATAGTCGGAACTACTGCATAGACTACAGGTAAAATCTCTAGCAGGTCAGACCTGGTCTATACAAGTCCTAGTAAGAGGCCAGAGCCTTTTGGTAAATCCGGGATGCTGGGGGGCATTTAAAACACCAGCCTAAATAAATGACCTCCAATGCTTTCTTCTCAGTGGGAGTATTTTTAGTTTCAGAACTAACATGAAAACTTAACAATATGATCTTCTAGACATTATAAGCATGTCTTACTTTTTTTTTTTTAAAAGTATTTATTTTTGCAATTTTTGAAATTTTATACAATTACAATAAACAAAACCAGAAAACAAGATTGTCTGCCACATATTTCCTTCCCCCCATTACAGGATTATTATACAACAGCCATGGTAACAATCAGGTTCTTGCTGTGTTACAAAACTACCTGAGGGATATTACACAATAGATAACAGCAGGATACTGCAGCCAGACATCTTGATACAACACAAACAACTATTGACACATAGACAATCAGTCACACACACACACACACACACCAGCACGCTCAGTCTCCTTCATCATGGAGAGGAGTATATGTCACATGTGATTATAAGGCTGTATGGGGAGTCGCGCACCATCTGGACCAGATGCGATCAAACTTCTGGGGACACTTCCTGTTGGTATACAGGGACCGGTAGTGGGGAATGACGCTGTTAATAAGTAGTATCCATCTTTTTAATGGAGGGGGCTCCTGGTCCTTCCAGGTCATCACCACCACTTTTCGGGCGTAGTATAAGACAAACCTAAAGAAAATTTTGTCATAGTGGCCATTGACAACTTCATTTATGATGCCGAGGAGACACACAGAGGGAGACATCAAGCGTGGGAAATCAAAGTGTATATTTAGGAATTCCAGCACTTCGGACCAGAAGACATGGACCCTAGGGCAGGACCAGACACAATGCAGGAAGGATCCGACTTCAGCCTGACAGCGAAAGCAAAGATCATTGGGCATTGCTCCCATGCGGAATAGTCTAGCAGGGGTGAAGTATACTCGATGGAGGAATTTAGATTGGATCAGGAAGTCCCTCGCACTCACTACAAATGTGAAGTAGGACAGTTCGACCTCCCTCCAGTCATCATCTGACAGGTCAGGGATATCCTGTCTCCAGCGTTCACAGGCTCTATCAAACGGTCTGGACTTTTGCTCTTGTAGGAGAGCATAGCACTGAGTGAGTGGCTTAGGGAGGTCCGGGGTACTCATCAGAGTCTCTAGTTTGGAGAATTTCACTGTCAGGCTGAAGGAGCCGAATTGGGCTTTGAATGCGTGCCGCAGTTGCGTGTAATGGAAGCTAGCCGTATTGGGTACAGTATGTCTCTCCCTTATCTCGTTAAAGCTGAGTAACTCTGCTACCGGGGATAAGAGCTGGCCTACAAATTTCACCCCCGCTGCCCCCCACATTGTCCAGCCCGGGAGGGAGAGGAAGTGAGAGAGCCATGGATTGAGCCACAATGGAGTCCTAGGCGAGAGAGGGGGAGAGCTGCTCGGTTCTACCAGGGATTGTGCCCTACGCCAGCACACCGCTACCGTACGTAGGGGAAGTGGGGTATCAGATGGGGACTTATACCTGTACAGCAGGTTTGTAAGGGCCTCGTAGGAACCTACCAGGGCACCAGCCAGTGCAGTAGCTGCATTACCCATGTCTATATCTATCCACCACTGGGCATATACAAGCTGGGAAGCCAGGTAATAAAGATACAGATCCGGGGCAGCCAGTCCACCCCTAGACTTGGGAGCCTGAAGCAGCGCTAAACTGAACCGCGGGGCACTACTCTGCCAGTAAAAGGACCTGAGAATGCCGTCTAAGCGTTTAAACAAACTCTTAGGAAGGAGTATAGGACAGGCATGGAAAAGGTATAGAAATTTTGGGAGAAAAATCATTTTAAATATGTTAATACGCCCGTACAAAGACAGGGGGAGAGTGGACCAGGCTTTTAGGCGTGATTCCGTTGTAGTTATCAAGGGTGTAATGTTTAACTCCGTATATGCCTGGACCCTGCGTGACACCTGAACTCCCAGATATTTAAAGGTGGACACCACCTGGACTGGGACGGGGAGGGAGTGTACCCCTACATCAGATAAGGGGAAAAGGACCGATTTGTCCCAGTTAACCCGGAGACCTGAGAACCCCCCGTAGCGTTCTATCAGGGACAGAAGGGATTCCAGAGAGGGGCCCACGTCTCCAAGGTATACAAGTGTATCATCAGCGTAGAGAGATACCTTTTCAATGATAGGACCTCTAGTAATACCCTTAATGCTATCAGAGTGACGGATCGCCACAGCAAGGGGCTCAATGGCAAGTGCGAAGAGGAGGGGAGATAGCGGGCAGCCCTGCCTAGTGCCCCTGGCCATAGGGAGAGTAGGTGAGATGTTAAGGTTGGTCCGTACCCTAGCCTTGGGATCATTATACAGTAGTTTAACTAATGCTGTAAATCGAGGGCCAAGACCCATTCTAGGCAAAAGGGTCCACAGATATGCCCATTCCACAGAGTCAAACGCCTTACAATTGTCTAAGGATAAGATAAACCCAGGGTCTGGAGACCGCTCTGCCTCTGCTATATTCAGGTGTAGTCTTTGTATATTTATGTCAGTTCCCCTCCCAGGCATAAAGCCTGTCTGGTCCGGGTGAACCAAGGATAATATCACTTTATTAAGCCTTGTTGCCAGAATTTTTGCTAGGATTTTAACATCTGAGTTTAGGAGGGAAATTGGGCGGTACGAGTCGGGAAGCAGGGGATCCTTGCCAGGCTTAGGAAGAACTACAATAAGGGCCTCTCGCATGGAGTCAGGGAGGGAACCACTGTCGAGCGCATCGGAGTACAGGCTAAGTAGATGAGGGACCAGGGTCTCACAGTTATCCCTATACCACTCACCTCCCAGCCCATCAAGTCCAGGTGTCTTACCGAGGGGCAACGATTGGATGGCCAGTTCCACCTCCTCCGCCGAGAGCGGAGCATCAAGCTCCGATGACTGTGCCGATGTGAGTCTCCAAAGTGGAAGACTGTCAAGGAATCTGGAAATCTCGACGGAAGAGGCGGACAATCTGGAGCTGTAAAGAGAGGAATAGAATTCATGAAATACCATGTTTATGGCCCGGGGTTCTGTGATCAGGGTTCCACTACTGTTAAGGATAGAGGGAACGGAAGCACAAGGACGTTCAGCCCGCGATAAATACGCAAGCAGCTTCCCATTTTTATCTCCGAATTCAAAGATGGACGCTTCCCTGGCTAGCAGGCGCTTACTGGTGCGCTCCTTCACTACAGCTAGATGGTTCCTCTGCGCCTGAGCCCAAGTCTTTTTATTCCCCGGAGTAGGTTTCTCTAGATACTCCTTTTCTGCATTTACCAGTGCAGCGGTCAGCCTCTCCTCCTGCGCGTTTAGAGACTTTCTATGGCCAGCTACACCCGACATGAATGCTCCCCGCACCGAGGACTTGTACGAGTCCCAGACTAGGAGAGGATCAGGATGGGTTGAGTGTACATCCCAGAACTCGCTGTGCGCAGCCCTGACAGTACTCAGGACCGCTGGGGATTGGAGCCAGGCCGGGTGCAGGCGCCATACGCGGGAGTCGCTGGGGGGGCCTATAAGGAGACTAATGAGCAAGGCGGAGTGGTCTGATGCACTGCGTGGGCAATAGGATACCTGGTCAACGTGCGGCAACATATCAGGGGAGACAAAGGCCAGATCAATCCGAGAGAAGCTCCTGTGCACAGAGGAATAGAATGAATATTCTCTCTCTTGAGGGTGTTTACTACGCCAAACATCGGCGAGGTCTAGAGAAGTGAGCCACTCGTTCAGACGGACCGAGCCTGTGTCCAGACCACTTGTACGATCTAAGGAGGGATTAGGGACTGCATTGAAGTCACCAATGCAGAGTATCGGACTGGGAGGCATAGCAGCCAGCTTACTGGATATTAGGTGCAATACAGCTGGATCAAAGGGAGGGGGGACATAAATAGACGCTATAGTAAAGGTAAAGCCCCACAAGGCACAATGTACGATCACATAACGGCCAAAGTGATCCGGCGCTACCTGTATGACCTCTATGGGAAGCGCTTTGGATATGAGTATGGATACTCCCCTAGCGTAGACAGAGTAGGAGGAATGATACCCTCTAGCCACCCAGGCCCGCTTCAGGGAGAGGACCTTCTGACCCGTAAGGTGTGTCTCTTGGATACATACAATGTGAGGGGCTTGACGCTTAATGACATCTAACATCAGAGCCCTCTTGAATTTAGAATTAAGTCCCCTCACATTCCAGCTCATTACCTTAAGTGAAGACATCTTAGCGGAAGGGAAAGGGGTGTGGGGAAGGAGACGTGAGCAACCAAGCATTCATCCTTTCATACCACAAAGACATAGACAGACAGACAACAGTGAGCATAACAAATATAACAGAACTGAACTAACAATCCCAAGAATACAAACCCCCTGTCTAACACCCTAACAGCAGTAGTGTAGACCTATACCCAATAACAATCAAAGAGTAGAACAGTGGTCCCTAACTCAAGACAAACCTACACCATTTGTCCCGGGACCTTCAACCCTTAATGTATATATGATCAGGAGGTTATTAGGCAGCCATATTTAGAGAAAACCAAAGAGGAGATAGGGGATGGGGGAAGGGGGAGGGGAGGGGGAAGGGGGAGGGGAGAGGAGGAGGGGGGGGAATAGGGAAAGAATGAAGTGCCATATGTGGCGCACTGGTCGATATGACCAAACAGAGAACACAAATCAATCACAGGGTACATTTGTGAGGCACGTAATGTGTAAACAAATATTAGAAAACTGTAACAGTGATTTGGGACCCCTAGATAACTATTCAGGACTAAGTCCAGCATTGTCATAGCACATCAGATAAAAGGATATGTGAGTCCAGTCACTCAGGAGGTGCGGGCCTTCCAGCAGGAGCCCGAGGGGCTGCGTCAGCCCAGTGAAGTGCTTCGGTTGGGCAGGTGAAGAAACGAGTCTTCTGGCCGTCCACAATTCGGAGCTTGGAAGGGTACATCATGGAGTATTTATACCCCTTGTCACGGAGACGGGCACGGACCTCGGTGAATTGTGCTCGCTGTTTCCTGACGGATGCAGAGAAATCAGGGTAGAAGGACACTCTGCTGTTGGCATAGAGAATTTCTCCCTTGGTACGGACAGCCCTGAGGATAGAGTCCCTGTCCCTAAAGTGCAGCAGCCGGGCCAGGAAGGGTCTCGGATTGCCCCCTGGGGGGCCAGGGCGGGATGGCACGCGATGGGCCCTTTCCACTGTGAAGAACGGGGAGAAGGTATCTGCAGGAAGCATATTTTTGAGCCAATTTTCAAAAAAGGATACAGGGTCAGACCCTTCCACTTTTTCGGGGAGACCAACCACTCTGACGTTGTTCCGTCGCAGGCGGTTTTCGAGGTCATCAGCTCTGTCGATGGATGCAGACATTTGGCGCTGAAGCTCTCTGATCTGTGTCGGCATAGGCCTCTGGACATCCTCCACCTCAGATATTCTGCGTTCAGTTTCGGTGATTCGCTCTTTGGCTTTGTGGACATCATGTCGTAATAGAACAAAGTCCTGTCGCAGCTCATCCACCTTGGTGACCAGTTTGGATTGGCATCCGTTAATGGCCGCCAGCACCTCTGCAAATTTCCGATCCAACTCCGTGGCCGCGTCAGACGGATCAGCACCCTCTTCATAGCTTACAAGCTGTGGCGGGCTCTGGGAGCCTTCAAAGAGGGAGGGAGAGGAGTTTGGGGACCCCTGAGGAGAGCAAGGCTGTGTGCGGGAGAATCTCCCTAACTTTTTGGCAGCGTTTGACTGTATCTGCTCCATAACGGCTTGTGATGTGGAGCATTCCTGCGCATCCAGGGGTTCCAGGGACTGGAATGGAGGATCCCCATGGACGGATTCATCATCCGAAGGAGGTGCAGACACCCCGGACGCTGCTTTGAGCATTTTAGCCGTCTTCCTCCGATTACCCATGGCGTCTGGGCAGGGGGGGGCCAGTGATAAACAATCAGGAAGCCTAGCGTCCAGTAGTTAGCAGAGATACAGTCCAAACCCACGTGGAGTATTGCAGCAGGACTGCAAGGGTTAATATAAAACAGAACCCAGGAACAGGGGATCTCTGGGAATATGGAGGACTCAGTGCTGGGCTGTATAGCTTGGGGTCCCCAGGGCAGAGGTGGGCAGCAGCAGGGGAATTACTTCCCTACCTGGTCCTGGATCAGTCCAGCAGTGACAGGGTTAACCCTGCGCGCCTAGGCCTCAGGCAGCGCAGGGGAGTCCACAGGATGGCGCCTCCAGCAGGATAAAGGGCTGGCTGGAGCGCTGTCACAGTGCCCTCGGCGGTGGGAGCGATGTCCAGGCGGCAAGGTGCAGGAAAATGTCCCCGGCGATCGGTTTACCGCTGCACCGGGCGGCTAGGAGCGGGCCGCCGCGCGGGTCACGTGGTCGGCCGCGGGGAAGCACGGAGGAGCGGCGCGGTGTCCGTAGCCGCCTCCAAAACGGCACCGGAGGACAGTGGCAGGTGTGTGGGGCACCCCGGGGCGGAGGGGAACGGGCACAAGTGAGGGATGGCTGCCTTAGGAGGGAGATGGGGTGTCGGGTCCCGGGAGCTCCGCGGCGCACGTCCTTCTCAGTCCGGCATCAGGCCACGCCCCCAAGCATGTCTTACTTAAGGAGAACCTCTCGTGTCGATTTGGGACTGTAAAACAACCACAGGACCTTATGAAATGGTGGTTTTAGTGTTTAAAATGCTCTATGAGCTCTGCCTGTGGATTAAAAAAAACCAAACAATTATACTCTTGGTACACCATGATTTCACTGCGCAAGTGTCGCAGGTGTGGAAGATGCATGGTAAAGCCAGGGTGTTATGTCGGCTTCATTGGAGCATCGGAGAGGAGGCGCCGAGATTTTCAGAATTGAGGTTAATGTGTGCTCACAGACAGAGGTCATATAGGCCAATTTGGGACACTAAACCACATGTCCATATGGACCTGTAGCTGGTTTAGTCAACCTGACAGGTCCTCTTTAGGGTGCGTTCACATGTGGAGTTTAATGCATGCGTTTCTACATCTGGAGAGAGATTTGCTGATGTCAACATTGTGTTAACAGGTGTATTTGCTAACATACACGTGTTAACTGTTGCATTTTGCAAACACAAATGTTAACATCAAATTAATTAGACAAATCTTTCAGCTGATGCATTGTGTTTTGAAACACATACATAAAAAACCACTTGTGAATGCACCCTTAAGAAGGTCTGGTCCACCCTCTCTTGTCCGATTTTAGTGTCCAGCACTTCCAATTTTATTGAAAGTCTACTGCTCTTCCTGGGCACAGGACCTCAGGGCCACACCCACAGTGCACAGGACCTCAGGGCCACACCCACAGTGCACAGGACCTCAGGGCCACACCCACAGTGCACAGGACCTCAGGGCCACACCCACAGTGTACAGGACCTCAGGGCCACACCCACAGTGCACAGGACCTCAGAGCCACACCCACAGTGGACAAGACCTCAGGGCCACACCCACAGTGCACAGGACCTCAGGGCCACACCCACAGTGCACAGGACCTCAGGGCCACACCCACAGTGCACAGGACCTCAGGGCCACACCCACAGTGCACAGGACCTCAGGGCCACACCCACAGTGCACAGGACCTCAGGGCCACACCCACAGTGCACAGGACCTCAGGGCCACACCCACAGTGCACAGGACTTCAGGGCCACACCCACAGTGCACAGGACCTCAGGGCCACACCCACAGTGCACAGGACCTCAGGGCCACACCCACAGTGCACAGGACCTCAGGGCCACACCCACAGTGCACCAGATTGCCACTTTGATTATAAGTTAAAATGAAGATTTCTCTGCATTTGGACCATGGATTTCTCATACTTATTGTGCAGGACACGTCATCCACATGGGTTTGTGTTTAGGTTATATGTGACCTCTGCAGGATCCAAAAAGGCTTAAACACTTATGACCCCATGACAGATCCTATTGACGTATATTGGTTCCATCCGGGTTTCTTTCTTTTTATAGTTTTACTATGGAGTATAATGCTTAGCGATCCTATGTGTTATGAGCTGCCTGTGTATAATGTACGTGTTGCAGAGGGTCTTCCCTTCTGCTGTGGTGACCGGTGTGGGGTCCAGCCAGTAATATCTTCTAGTCATCACACCATTCACCCTATAAAACCCCTATTATGTCCAGCATGGTGTAGTTTGTGTCTGTGAGGATCCTGCAGTGCTGTATTCAGGCCCTGGGACTACAGGGAGATTTCTTCTTGTAAGCTGAGCGTCTTCATTTACATATGTTATCTCCATGTGCCCCTATCATGTCCCCTGTCACAGGCTGCAGCACCTAAATGGAACAGCTAATCCCCCATAGATATTCTATTTCCAGCGGCTGAGACAAGTCTGGTCTCCTAGTAACTCATTCAGGCAGAAAAGGTGCGGGACTATTCCCGAGGCATTGGATAAATCTGAGAGGCGGCCATGGCTTCCCACAAAGACGAGCCTCCCGCCTGTTATACTTGTGTTTTGTCACCTCACCTTATAGTTTGTATCTACTGAGACGATTTAGTAACTTTGTAAATACGTTGCACTATTTACCCGATCACGTTTCAAGCGCAGACAAAGCGCTACGTGTGGCGCCAGCCTAAGGGTGATGACACACGTAGCGCTTTGTCTGCACTTGCAAACGCAGACAAAGCCGCGCCCACAAAGCGCTACGTGGGCTACAAGCCTAAGGGCGCGTTCACACGTTGCGTTTTGACCTGCGTTTTCATTGCATTTGAAATGCATTACAACACTGGAGAGGTGATTTGCCTATTTACATCACTGTTAACACTTCCGTTTACAAAACGAATCGTAAACGCAGTGTTAACACATTTGTTCATGCATTAACACACACATTTTGTTAACACATGGAGTAACATTGCGTTAACAAATGTAAACGGTAATGTAATTAGGCAAATTACCTCTCATCAGCTGTTGTAATGCGTTTCAAACGCAATGATAACGCAACCAAAACTCAACATGTGAACGCGCCCTAAGGCTCCATGAAAACGCAATCCAGATGGAACGCGGAGCGGCTTTGCCCGATTATGTACAATCGCGTGAGTTTCATTTTATGGAGCACGTGAACTCTGTACCATCTGGTTAGAAACGTATAATTTGTCTCTCACTTTGTAGGCCGCGCCACTGCTGCTTTTTCTTTCCAGATTACTACTGCCAGAAAGATGCCCTGGTGCGCCATTGTAGCTCAGCCGCTGTGACGATGCCGATGTAGGCCTGGCCCTTCCCAGAAGCACACCTGTAGTTTTGTTGTTTTTATTGATGCAAAAACAAGAAAAATCTAAACTATAAAAATGCAGATTCTTTCCTAAAACTCCGGTCTATATGCAGCAGATTTTCTATATGAGCTGCATTCTCCGCTGATAGAGACTTGATTGCCTTTTATTTCTTTCTCTGCCGTTGCTATGTTTACATGGGTTAGTGCTGGTTAGAAGTTAATAATTATTGTGGAGGTTCCTCAGCAATGTGACATGTTATTCCATACAGATCTGTTCCTCCTTGTTGTAGAAAACTAGGGAGAGATTGATTGGGGGCTGTGGTTTCCTAATATTGTGCCGTGGGAATAAACAAATGTGTGTGATATAATATACGGTACTTCTCATGTGCTCAATGTAAAAAAAAGTTCCTGTGATTTTACATAATGTACAATTCAACTGCTTCAGAACCTCTTTTATAACATTAAATGGAAGAAGCACTGCTAACCCCTCCCCTTTGCATAGAGAAGTGAGTGGTTAGCGCCGCAATATGGGAAAACATAGGACATGTCCGATATTTTTCCGTGCCCAGTCACAGTGCAGAGACAACTTGTGCTTACTGAACCATAACCAGGCGACAATGGTCAATGGCACACGTGGCGTTTTGAACCCGTTTTTGGGCCGTTTTTAAGCAGTCTGTTAAACACATGCGTTTTTGACCGGTTTTTACCAATTATCTTAAATTAAACAGGTCAAAAACGCACGCTTTTTTAACGCATGCCGTTTTTAATGAACTGCTTAAAAATGGCCCATAAACAGGTTTAAAAATGCCACGTGTGCCGCCGGCCATAGACGTCTATGGGGACTAATAACGGGCCACAAACTTGTGCTGCCAGATATTGGTCCCCCACATGTTCGTGTGCAAAGGGCCTGAAGGTGATGCCACACATGGGGTTTTTGGTCTGTTTTTAAGCAGTCTTAAAAACAAATTTTTGACCTTTTTTTTTACCGTTTTTGACCATTTACTATGCGTTTGGCTGCTTACAACCTGTTTATCTATTAAGATAATTGGGAAAAACTGACAAAAACTATCAAAAATGCATTCCTTTTTAAACGGACTGATGTGTGGCATCACCCTTAGGGAAGTGTCACATGTGGCGTTTTGAACCCGTTTCTAGCCCGTTTTTAGTAATGCGTTTTCAGTCCATTAAAAAAACATATGCGTTTTTGTCTTGTTTTGACCGGTTTTCCCAATTATCTTTATTAAAAAGGGTTGCGTGTTCAAAAAGCATGCGGTTTTTCAGGACTGAAAATTCAAAACACCGGCGGCTCGTTCCCGCTCGCAAGCGTTTCCATAGAAACGGCGATGCGATCGGGCCGAGGCCCACCCCGGTGGGCGCGACTTTGTCGGCATTTGCAAGCGCAGACAAAGCACTACGTGTGGCACCAGCCTTAGGCTTCATTCACATGACCGTATGCTTGTGGCGATATATACGCCCCCATTGACGGCAATAGCCGCACAGAGTGATGCCGCTCCGTACACAGGGAAAAGACAAGACATGTCCATCCTTCTCTTCTCCATGGCTCCGGACGTGTGGCTCCTATCTTTCCCGTGTTCCGGTGCTGTGCGCCGTGGATTGGTATGGCTCTGGACGTATGTCCGCCTGGCTACGGCCCAGAGGACATACACTCACTGGCCACTTTATTAGGTACACCATGCTTGTAACGGGTTGGACCCCCTTTTGCCTTCAGAACTGCCTCAATTCTTCATGGCATAAATTCAACAAGGTGCTGGAAGCATTCCTCAGAGATTTTGGTCCATATTGACATGATGGCATCACACAGTTGCCGCAGATTTGTCGGCTGCACATCCATGATGCGAATCTCCCGTTCCACCACATCCCAAAGATGCTCTATTGGATTGAGATCTGGTGACTGTGGAGGCCATTTGAGTCCAGTGAACTCATTGTCATGTTCAAGAAACCAGTCTGAGATGATTCCAGCTTTATGACATGGCGCATTATCCTGCTGAAAGTAGCCATCAGATGTTGGGTACATTGTGGTCATAAAGGGATGGACATGGTCAGCAACAATACTCAGGTAGGCTGTGGCGTTGTACCAAGGGGCCCAAAGAGTGCCAAGAAAATATTCCCCACACCATGACACCACCAGCCTGAACCGTTGATACAAGGCAGGATGGATCCATGCTTTCATGTTGTTGACGCCAAATTCTGACCCTACCATCCGAATGTCGCAGCAGAAATCGAGACTCATCAGACCAGGCAACGTTTTTCCAATCTTCTACTGTCCAATTTCGATGAGCTTGTGCAAATTGTAGCCTCAGTTTCCTGTTCTTAGCTGAAAGGAGTGGCACCCGGTGTGGTCTTCTGCTGCTGTAGCCCATCTGCCTCAAAGTTCGACGTACTGTGCGTTCAGAGATGCTCTTCTGTCTACCTTGGTTGTAACGGGTGGCGATTTGAGTCACTGTTGCCTTTCTATCAGCTCAAACCAGTCTGCCCATTCTCCTCTGGCATCAACAAGGCATTTCCGCCCACAGAACTGCCGCTCACTGGATGTTTTTTCTTTTTCGGACCATTCTCTGTAAACCCTAGAGATGGTTGTGCGTGAAAATCCCAGTAGATCAGCAGTTTCTGAAATACTCAGACCAGCCCTTCTGGCACCAACAACCATGCCACGTTCAAAGGCACTCAAATCACCTTTCTTCCCCATACTGATGCTCGGTTTGAACTGCAGGAGATTGTCTTGACCATGTCTACATGCCTAAATGCACTGAGTTGCTGATTAGAAATTAAGTGTTAACGAGCAGTTGGACAGGTGTACCTAATAAAGTGGCTGGTGAGTGTACGTTTGTGTAAATGCGCCCATAATGAGATGTTAACATTGTGTTTACATTACTTTAATGTCGGTGTAGTGTTCTCATTACAAAAGACAGCAATGTAATTAGGCAAATCTCCTCTTCTCTGCAATGTAATCACCTTGGGGGACATTAACTATGGTGTTTCCGCCAGTTTTGTGGCGCTCTCACCACATGTTCTGCTCTCAGACCTATTTGTTAGCTGGCGGCGCCAGAAAAAATGACTTTTTCCGCCTGCTCCGACTCTTCTCCGAAAAGGGGCGTGGCTTTGGCGGAATGGAAACTCAGACACAATTAATATGTGTTGCAGCCCTTTTTGGGCCCTGTAAACTGGCGGAAAGTAGACCAAAAGAAAACTGCTCTAGCAGGGACTGTTGGACACATTTCTGGTGCTCGGGACAGATTTTGGTCCCAGGGACAGAAAATGGTCTCGGCGCCAGAAATGTCTCTGCACAGCTACACAATATTAAATGTGTGTCTTCTTTCCGAGAGCAGGTCGGTAACAAAGCCAATGCAGACACCGACACTTTAAGTAAATGTCCCCTCTTGTGTGAACACAGCCTAAAGGTTTCTACACCATGACAGCAAGCAGAGACCTGGAAAACCATTCGGGTGCGGGCACACATGGCATTTGTGATGCAGGTTTTAACGCACTGCACTAACGCATGTGTTTTACATGTTACCATGTGTTTGGCTGCTTTGGAATCATTTTCTTCATTGCTAGAAGTGTAAGAAACTGTGAACACGGCTGCCGTGGTATGCTAATACGTAAAGACACATTGCAGATCCCACGTGTGACTGCACCCAGAGGATTTCATACAGGAAGTATATTGGACAATTGTATAACTTTTCATTACACAAACAATATCAATTATTTGCTAAAAGTTGACAATCCCTAAAAAGAAACTCCAGAATAATTTGAAGCACATACTACAATGCACCTGTCAGGCGAGGTGAGGGGGGAGAGATCCTCTGTGAAGTAGCCACGCTGCAGTAACATGTAACACTAAGCATATGACCTGTACTCCTGTGGGGTTGGATTCAGCTAATTCTTGCAGTTTGTAACATATAATTATCACATTTCACTATTTACCACTCTTCTGTGTATTCTTTTGTTTGAGAGGTAAATTCAATCCTTCGGAGACGACAAAGCGAGTGCATGTGTGGGATTAGGGATATGGCTACGGATGAATTGTGGCTTGGACCTCTGCCTCCTGTCAGGGGAGAAATGCAGTAATCTCTGTAAAAATGCACAGCTTGTCGTATCTTGTTGCTGGCTGAAAATATCTAGTTAGTCTAATGCTTCTATTCCTGAGCCGCTCATCCCTGACCTGTGCCAGAACTTTGTTCTCAGTCCTGAGTAATTCACCCGCCTCTGGTTACCCAGTGTGTGGCCATGGGGGCGCTCTGCTTTCACCAGGGGATCGCACACCACTAGACGTTAGGAGCTGAGCATGGCGTTTTGAAACCGTTTTTTGGTCTGTTTTTAAGCAGTCTGTCCAAAAACGCATCCGTTTTTGACCAGTTTTAATTAAGATAACCGCATGCGTTTTTTAAAGGACTACTTAAAAATGGACCAGAAACGGGTTCAAAACGCCATGTGTGGCATCTCCCTTAGGGTCTGATTTGACAGAGATTTTTGTTCAGATTCTGTGTCAAATGTTGTATTATTTTAACGCCCCATTAGCCCCATTCAAAGACAATGAAGGAGATCTATCTAGAAGTGTCTGAGATAAAACTGTTCTAGTTGTCAATGGAAACCAATCAGAGCTCAGTTTTCATTTTTATAAACCCTTGTGGGAGAATGAATGCCGATTTGTGATTGGTTGCCAAGTGCTGCTCTCAGACACTTCTGATAAATCTCTGCCAATGGTCTTATCTGCTCCATCAGCTTGTCATTGCCATATAATGGATCCTGTGAAAATAAAAGACATGAATATTGGCTTTGCTTCCCCATTGTGGAACGAGTTAAAATGATGTATTATATTGTACAAACATGGCCGTATATTGTTGTCGTCTTTTAAGAGATTTTTGTGAGTTTTTAGAATGATTTTAAAGTATAGCTGCCACCTATTAAAGGGATCTGCTCCTCTGTAGTGGGTGATGGCTAGATGCCTATAAAAGCAGCCCTTCAGTTTCTGTGAGAAGCTGAACGTTCTGCTTATGAATTTACCGGACTCATAAGCTAGAAGTCTAGTGTATTGTTTGATTGCTTTTATTAGGCGCTATGGGGCAGATCTATCTCAGATATATAGAAGTAAGTTGTGCAGCACTTGTGCTACTCCGTGTGCGCAAGCTTGTGGCCGTATATACGTCTCCCAACAGTCGTGTGAGTGCAGCCTAACTGTCCAGTGTTGTGCGGCACCCAATTTATTTGGGCTATGGGGAACATTTTATAATTTTTTTTGTGTAAAATTAATGAAATAATTGTAATTACTAGCTAACTGCCAAGCCATATAACAATCACATGAGCTGGTGTAAAAAAAGAATAGGCTAAAGCGTTATATAAAAAAAGAACTTATTTTTATTGGGTTTGCTTTAAAAGCAATTAAAACCACGCTACCCTTTGTGTAAGAATCTCATATGTATCAGAATAAGCAACAATTTGTGTAACCCGTGGCAAGCCTGAACAATCGCTGGAAATAGTGCAGTTCTTAGAATGCCAAATACATCAGGAGGCCAGAACCGGCGAATGATGCATCCCCTCCCTATATATCCGATGCAGGATGATAAATCTAACATACTCTAAGACCCAAAAGTCAGCATTATATATGCCAGAAAAATGCAACTAAATTTTGGCACACCTTTTCCTGCAAAGCCCTGCCTACCCAGAGGCCACACCCTGTTTAACATATATGCCAGAGTTTAAAGGGAACCTACCACCATATATCTACCTATAAAGGTAGATCGGGTGCTAGGTACATCTATAGGACGTGAGGATAGCCCTTTTAAGGGCTAATCCTCACGTCCCCATAATCTTTTGCTGCCTTTTATTGGCCAAATATGTAAATTTTCTAAAGCAGCTACTGAGGCGGGGAGTAGCCGGAGCTGAGGCTATACGGCGCAGCTACTCCACGCCCCAGTAGCCTCTTCCTCCTACCAAAAATCTTCAGCGCGCAGCTCCTCGTAGCTGCGCATCCTCGTCCGAGAATGCTACCGGCAGAATTCTCGGATGAGGACGCGCAGCTACGAGGAGCTGCGCGCCGAAGATTTTTGGTAGGAGGAACAAAGAGGCTACTGCACCGTGCCGTGTAGCCTCAGCTCCGGCTACTCCAAGCCCCAGTAGCCGCTTTGGAAAATTTAGCAAAAGATTGTGGGGACGTGAGGATTAACCCTTAATCCTCACATCCTATAAATGTACCTACCACCCAATCTACTTTTATAGGTAGATATGTGCTGGTAGGTTCCCTTTAAACACTTTTTAAAACAGTCTTAAAATCCGGCACAAGTAATTTTAAAAAGATCTACGTTGATAAATTAGCCCCCATAAATTTGCACCCTTTTGACTACTTGAGGAGCAGGCCGCTCCCCATACAGTATTGCAGTTACTTATTGCATCAGCAGTTACTCAGGGCAGCATTGCAAATTTTTACCTGGAGGTGAAGGTAAAGGATATCTGTGTGCTCACAGAACTGCATTTTCACCAGCCTTAGAGCAGTTTTATTGCCCTGTAAAAAAAAAAAGAAAAATTAAAAAATAAATCTATGCAATGCTTATTTTTTTTATCGTTTAAACTCAATAGTTTTGGTTCAATGATTTCCTCCTCATTGTAACATTTTATAACTATGACTTTTTTTTTGCAGAGAAAAGACATTCATCAGTAGATGTCCTGAAGAGGATTAGATACCCCCCCACTATGCTTGCTGCAACCAGACTGTCTGCCATGCTCAATGGAAATGATGATGAGGTCTATGTCAACTCCATGGTGGTAGATGAAGTAAGTCCAGTTTTTATGTATGGTTCTTATTTGTTTCCATTTTGTGTGGCGTTATATTTTCTCATGGGTATGTTCTGGCACCCATATGTCCAATGGGCGATCTCCATTAGTGCGGAATGAGTGGCCGCCCGGGGACCCTGGCTCCCAAGGGGCCCACGGCCACCCAAACCACCAACACCAACCCACCACCACACTGTGTGCTCCCTGGAGAGGATGTCCAGTGGCATCAGGTAGTATCTAATTATTATTCTCCCTCTTATATGTAGAGGCCAGTTGGTGGCAGCATAGCACTGCGGTGCTCCATCTACTGTCCTGTCCTGGAGTCGAAGTCTGGAAATGGCTTCAGGTCAAAGAGAAAAGAGTAAGTGTACGGAGCCATCCATCCATGCAGCCATCCTTCCCTGCCCCCACTGGAAAAAGCTGCTGCTGAGAGCCACCCCTGTGGGTCCTGGAGCCTCCTGCTGCAGGGGTGGAATATAACCCCATAACCCTATATACCTCAGCTAGTTACTATTGTGTGAAAATTGTGGTGTGTCCTGCAGGGTAAGGGGGTGTAGTTATACACATGGTTACTGTGTCTGGGGATCACACAGAGGATTTTCACATAGATTTTCTAGTGTTTCTAGTGGAAAATCATTGTCAAAATCCACATAGAATCTGCCTCCTATTGAGGCCGAGACATCGCTTTTTTGACCTATATGACCACTAAAGCCGCTGCAGTTGGCCACATGTGGTTAAGACCCATACTAGACTTGCCTGCATCGCCACCTCTAAACTTGATGCAGAGCATACCCTTATTATGTGCAACACCCCTGCCAATACATAGGCAGGCTATTAGTTGCGAATAGCGCCCTCTCCAGGTCAGGAGCTGTTAGGGGGAGACCCTCTATGAAGGTTTAGAATCTGGGCATTATTTAATAGCAGCTGTAGATTCTGCATAGAAAGGCAACAGTTAAATGGGTGTAAGTAACTATCCAATTATGTGGCTGTATTGTAAGCTGGAATATGATTGGAGAGGCGCTACCACATGACCAGGCGGAGTATAAAACCCCTGTGCAGAGGGAGCACATGGTCCTTCAGAGTCTGGACTGACTGACAGGATTCTGTAGACAGACTCTAGAGCAAGTGAAGAGAGTGACAGTGTTCAGTACACCTTCAGTGCTGCCACAGAAGCCAATCCCAGGAACTGAGTCATGAGACTCTAACCCAGAGCTGCAGCTTCCACAGTTTGGACCCAGATCCATCTGAATCCTTCCAAGCTGCATCTACTACAAGACTGGTGCACTATTCCTGCAGACCACTCTCCATGATCACTTCAGTACCAGAATCTGAAACTGCTGTTTGACCCTTCTGGCCCGTTACCTGCTACCTGTTGTTCAATAAAGAACCGTGAGTTGATTTGCACAACGTTACCTCCGTCTGATCCCTGGATATGGCTGTTACCACCAGGGGCTTCCCCATCCATTACCCAGGGACTCAACCTACAGACACTAAGGGGTTGCCCCAGGGAGTAACCATTGCATCCGCCTCTCCCTCCATATTTCTTGCACACACCACCTGCTGGAGACCTGCCAGGCTGTAGGACAGCGCTCCAGTCTCCATACCAAGCACCATGACATCAGCGTGCCTAGGCCACAACCACCAGCCGCACCGGTATTCTGGGCCCCGACTGCCTCCAAGCCCCAAGAAAAGGCTAGGCCCCGGTGGGGGATGTTGTATATGTCACACGATTCACTTTAGATTACATTTCTAAATGCATTGCAAACTCATCAATTGAAACTTCCTCCCCGAATGCATATGATTTTTTATTAAAATGCTTGTGATCGGTGAGTAGCATATATTTTAAATTGGCCAGAGTGGGTTTGGTACTATATCTATGTATTATTCTTGATTCTGGCACCATATCTATGTAGAATTCTTGGTGCTGTTACTATGTATATGTAGTTGTCTTGTTTCTGGTACTTTATCTGTCTAGTAAACTTTGTTATAGTACAGTATTTATGTAATAACTTTGGTTCAGAGCTTGGTTCTGGTGCTGTACCTATTTTATTTTAAGGCTGCCTTCACATGTTTGGTTGACTTGTGTTTAACAACGGTTTACACTGGTTGGGGCCAAAGCCTTTCTACAACCCCTGGCCTATAGTTATCATAATCCACCTCTGTTTATGTTATATCTTTGTTTAATACAATATTTTCTGGTTCTTCAGGTTAATGATTCAGATGCCAGTTTCATTCACTTACACTCCGGCACGGATCTTCCATACAATGACCAGTCTGACTCTACCCCAACATCGGAGAGCTCCCTAAGAGAAGGCAGTCTCTCAGCATGTGCCTCCCCTGAGATGGTGAGCGGAGACTCACCTGCCTACAGACACTTTCTACCTGGAGAACCAAATCGGCTATGCAGGACACTGGGCTACAGCACTGACAGGGATGCGGCTTATGCAAATGTCAAGAAAAGAAGGTAAGAATCCTGAATCTCATTCATCCTGAATTACAGATTATAATCTCCCAGGGTTTATGATTATTTTTTATTAATCAAGTCTAAAACTATAACCTTTAGCTTAAAGGCTGGCTATACACAAAGCTGTATGTTGGTCCGATCTCACGACTGAACACATTGCACTGGACAGGAGTGCCTGTATCATACAGAAATATAATGCAAGAAGTCCCTGTCTGCTGGAAAAACTGCAGAGCCCTCCGTGGGATCGGACCAATATATGGTCCATATCCACTGGCTGTACATGTTCACATGCCCCTGCGCTAAGTTGTTACAATTCTAGTATTGGATACACTTGAAGGAACTCAGCATGGAGGTTGTTCCAAACATCTTGGTGAAATAAGCAGCAATGTTCGTGTCTTTTTTTCATTAATCCTCATGTCACCCCAGACAGGCTGGAAGATGTTTAGATCGGGTCTCTGCGGAGGCCATATCATAAATCTTAGGATTCCTTTTTCTTGAAGATAGTCACTGTCTTGGCTGTATGTTCAAGGTTGTTGCCCCTACTGCAGAATACATTGTAACACTATTTTCATTCTTGTTTCTGATTGCATTCAAACTTTACAGGGTATATTTTACCCCACACCTGCCTAAATCTTTTGCACAATACTGTAGAGTTAATTTATGATATATATTATATATACTTATTATGGAGTTGCTTTACCTTCCATAGGGGCTGCGTTGGTGACATAAAGCTGTGCTGTGGTTTTGTTGCAGTATCTAATGGGTTTTTTTAAATGTCTCTATTTGTTATAAGTTTTGTGTTTAACTTAATGCCTCTTTACAATAGAAGTGATCTTTTGGTGTCTGAGCAAGGAAATTCTGGTTGTACTGGTTAAAGTATTGTAGACTGTTCCTTGCGAGGCGGCTGCTCAGCGTTACCTTTATGTGCGGAGAATCCTCCCTGCAGGTGCAGGAGGGACCATGGAGCTGGATTTACCTGCTCCTGTCACTTGTGGTTTTGACTACACACATTAGGAAAGGGTGTGGGTTATTAGTAGCTTGTTATTCATTCACGTGACACAGACAGGTCAAGAACCGTGGTGACGGCAATGACATCGGAGTATGACAATGGGAATTGCTTCTCTTCTTCGTTAGTGTAAACTACCTTCACAGTAAAATGTAATTACAAACGTTTAAAGTGGGGACTTATCATGTTTTATCTGGGTAGGGGTCCAACCTCTGGGGCTACCACCAGGCACAGCTTATTGGGGGTACTGCCGTACAGGTAAAAGTGGTGATGTGGGTAAAGTGCCAAATCAGAAACAGTGGGGGGCGGTCATCTCTGCCGAACGGATCCTGGTGTTGTGTCATCACTTTACGATATGGAAGTGACTCTCATTATGTTATTATAATAATAATAACAACAATATTAATTGTCTTTATATAGCGCCACCATATTCCATGGTGCTTTACAAATCAATTCTTCTACTCAATGTCCTACTTTCACGAGGCTGTGGCACTAATTAAAGGGGTTTACTAGCTGTCAGATTGCCACCACCGCGATATGCAGAGGTCGCACTAACATTTTTCCCAAAGGGTAAAAATACTCCTCTTACTATTTTTGAGGAGTATTTTTAGTCGAGGAGGAGTGTGAAAATTTCGGTAATACATATAACTAATATATAATAGCCATATATAATGTTAATAGACGCTATTTATAAAAAAAATCATCTGTCTGCTCACCGCGCACAGCACTCACACACTCGCAATCACTCCGTCCCTCGCACAGCGCACACTCACTCCCTCCCTCGCACAGCGCACACTCACTCACTCCCTCCCTCGCACAGCGCACACTCACTCACTCCCTCCCTCGCACAGCGCACACTCACTCCCTCCCTCGCACAGCGCACACACACAGCCTCACACACAGTGCATAGCACACACACAGCACACACAGCACACACTCACACAGCGCATGGTACACACTCACAGAGTGCACGGCACACACTCGCACAGCACACACTCACTCGCTCACACAGCACACACTCACAGTGCACAGCACACACTCACCACACACACTCACACAGCGTATGGCACTCCCTCGCACAGCACACACAGTGCACAGCACACACTCACAGTGCACAGCACACACTCACAGTGCACAGCACACAGCACACACACACGCAGCACACACTCACCCAGCGCATACACAGAGTGCCCCCCGGCCGCGGCTCACACTCACCCGGCACTTCTCTCAGATCCCGCCGCGATCACATTACTGCTGGCCGCTGCTGCGGGCATTGAGAGCTGGAGCAGCAGCATCGCGGCCCACATGTCTCCCGTCTCCCCCGGGTCGGCGCTAACAAATCCCACACATCTCCGTATCCTGCTGAACGGCCCAGCTGCGATCGCGCTACTGACATTCCCCTCCTTTGCAGCGTGCGCTGGGCCGCTCAGCCTGCGCGCTACACAGAATAATTGCCAAGCGTATCTTTACGCATGGCAATTATTTTGGGGGGTAATGGCGCCTCACCAGATGCACACAAATGTGTACAGCACATGGAAATGGACCCAAATTGTATGGGACAGAAGTTCTTGCTTCATACAGAAATATGATTTCCTGTCTTCTTGCAAGACTGCAGTGCCATAACCGTAATGATGTTATAGTGCAGGTGCTGCAGTTTGCCGGCAGACAAGGAGTCCTTGCATCATATTTCTGTATGATGCAAGGACTCCCATCCATGCTTCTGTGTTCGGTCCATTGGATCTAACTAGCATGTGGGTCCGTAAATATTTTCTTATTTATTTTAGACTATATGCGTCCGTATATACTCGTGTATAAGCCGAGTTTTTCAGCACAAAAAAATGTGCTGAAAAACATCACTTCGGCTTATACACGAGTCAAGAAAAAAATAAAAACCGTAATACTCACCCTCCGGTGTCCCGATCTTCAGCGCGAGGCTCCCGATCCTCGGCGCGGTACCAGGCGGCAGCGGGTCCTCTTCTCTCTTCTGTAGCCGGCAGATCGCGTCCATGTGATCTGCCGGCGGGCGCACAATAAGATGCAGCGGTGTCGCGGCTGATGACGTCATCAGCCGCGACACTGCGGAATCCTAGTGCGCGCCCGCCGGGAGATCACATGGACGTGATCTGCCGGCAACAGAAGAGAGAAGAGGACCCGCTGCCGCCTGGTACCGCGCCGAGGATCGGGAGCCTCCCGCTGAAGATCGGGACACCGGAGGGTGAGTATTACGTTTTTTATTTTTTTATTCGCTTGGCAGGGGGCAGGCTGTATACTCTATGGGGGCAGGCTGTATACTCTATGGGGGCAGGCTGTATACTCTATGGGGGCAGGCTGTATACTCTATGGGGGCAGGCTGTATACTCTATGGGGGCAGGCTGTATACTCTATGGGGGCAGGCTGTATACTCTATGGGGGCAGGCTGTATACTCTATGGGGGCAGGCTGTATACTCTATGGGGGCAGGCTGTATACTCTAAGGGGGCAGGCTGTATACTCTAAGGGGGCAGGCTGTATACTACATTGGGACTGGCTGTATACTACATTGGGACTGGCTGTATACTACACGGAGACTGGCTGTATACTACACCCTTGGCTTATACTCGAGTCAATAGGTTTTCCCAGTTTTTGGTGGTAAAATGAGGGGTCTCGGCTTATACTCGGGTCGGCTTATATACGGTAATTTTTTTTTCTTATTTTTTTGGACTATATGCAGGGCGTTCCAAAAAAAATGTTAAGGCCCCCTTTAATTGTTTTTGTTTGCTCTGTTCTATTGACACAAAGCTTCCTCTTTTAGTTCCAGCTTAGATGGCCTCGATGCTGACAGTGAAGGTGAGGGGACCTACAGCAGATATCAAAGTCCTGATTCTCCAGCGCTAGAGGATTCCTCTGGATTTCTTGGGAACAGTGCGGATGAGCTGGACTCATCAGAGACAAGCGCTGAACGTGATTTTCAGAACAGACAAGCAGGGACTTTACCCCTTCTACAAAGTAAGGTAAATCTGTTCACAATTTATGACATCTATCAGAAAAAAAATTACACACATTTTATTGTATTTTTATGGCATCCGCAACATTAAAACACTGAACCATAACATTGAGTATAATATTTACATGTAAATATTTATTTTCCAGGATCCTTTGTCCTCTGGTCTTAGATTCCGGTCTTACTCTTATTCCTCTCCGAAAAATTTTCTTGGAAAGCCACGATTGACACGTGACCTCTCCATCGGGGAATCTGGGGATGGTGAGTGTTGGTTTTGTCAATTAGGGCATTTGGAGAATCTGTAAGGGGTATATTCATCTTAGGTTTTTATGACATTTCCACAGGATTTGTCCTAAATACTTGTGCCAAAGGAGTAAGGAAGTATGGAGGACTCTACCCCTTTCATGCTTTCAATGGAATATAGAAGTAGTTGGGACTGAAGGTGTTTGCAAGTCAGATAGCAGAACACAAAGCCCAGAAAGAAGTCTTTGCTTTTTTTTTTCCATTTAATTTGAATAAGGAACTCCATGTACACTCTGTTTGTGTTGACCACCTCTACTTTCTGTCAGGCAGCGAGATTGGGGTCAGGGGCCTCTGTTCTTTAGAGGTGCTGGTGCAAAAATATTGGATTTTGTGGCCATTTGCAGAACTTTATCAACCAGGGTAATGTTTTAGAGCTGGAGGAGTTAAGCAGATTGTATGTGGTGTCCTATCTGCAGACAGCATGTTGTAGAGCAGGATGAACTGAGCAGATTTTACATGGTGTCCTATCTGCAGGCAGCATGTTATAGAGCAGGAAGATCTGAACAGATTGTTCATAGGCGCAGTTTTATCAGGGCTTGTACACTAGTCTCCGGTGTACAAGCCATGAAGTAGTCGCAGTTCTGTCCGGGAATTGGAAGACAGCCCCTATAGAACTGTATACAGAGACAACCCACAGGACTCCAATCATGTAAGGTACAAGAACACATTGTTGTATCAGAAATATTTTAATAAGTAATCCGTAAAAGCAATGTTTTTATTGCCCTTTGTGCTGCCTTGGACTCCAAGCTTTGGCAGGTAAATATATCATCTGAGAAGTCTCATACACTTATTTTGAGTGGCAAAATAATAGCAGCTTTATATGTGCGTGTATATTTATTTATTGATTTGCTCCTCACAACTAATAATAATGTAAAATGCACACATAAAATATAAGCAGATTTATTCTGTGTCTACATTACTACAACCAGTTCGGTGGGGTCTGTAATTGGAGTCAATTTCCCTAACTCAGACTCAGACTCTCATATACAAGGGGCATGTTAAAGTGATAATTTTACAGTAATATTAAGGTTAAGTTATTTAGAACATAAATACAAAATATATTTTTTGGAATACAACCTTAGGCTACATTCACATGGACATTTGCTGGACGGGCATATGTCTTACGCGCTGGAGAGGAGGAGGGGTGACCCCTTCCCTCTCCATGGGGATGTACACTGCATGGCCACGCACTCTGGGAAAGATAGGATATGTTTTATCTTTTCCTTGTGTACTGAGCGGTACAATGCCACATGTGTGTGGGACACCATATCGCTCTGTGCGCCTATAGCCGTCTATTACGGTCGTGTGAATGTAGTCTTAGCATTATAATAGAAAACAGTTTTCCCCTCGTATTCTATGTATAGTGTATAGAATCCATAAGAGCAGCTGACCCGAAAAGCCAACTAAAACATATAACTGTATACATAGACACATACACAGGACATTCCTTATTTCAGCCTTAATCCAGTTATCCTGATCACTATAGTACTTTGCCTCTGATCTATGGGGGAAGAGCTTCACTACTGAGCATGTACATAATGTGCAGTCACATTCATCTCAACCAAAAGCCTAAAAACTTGAGCTGAGAGAAAATAAGCAAACTAAAATGTAGTAAAAAAGTAGCATACAGAGAGTATATACACTGGACAATTGATGCATGCACAGCTTTTTGAACCTTTTGATATACTAAGTATTAACCTTAATCCCAGTCCCTGTTTACTGTGATCTGCAGGGGAGAAGTTTCACTACTGAGCATGAGCATGGAGTGCCTACACATTTATCCAAACCAAAAGCCTACATCCTTCGATTAGGAATAGAACAGACATTTATAAGACCATAATTTCCCCAAATTCTTATTAAAATATTCAGCACATACTGCAGAGAACTAATTGTAACAATTTATTATATATTTTTGGAGTCCATTGGTTCATTTTATTCTCCAACAGAATGGTCTATGACTCCGACTCTGCATCCCTGACTACAACTAGCTGAATATTTCAGTAACCCTTCTCCTTGTTACTCACAGTCTACGGTCTTTCCTATGTAGAGTAATTTAGTTTCTCTAACCTAGTAGTAGCTACTACTCCTCTTGCTGAGAGTACAACTTGCTGTGGACGCTTATAGTAATTGGGTACTAAGAAGCAAATATGTCTGCTTTCACTCTATCCCTGCGTGTAGATGCTGTGTTCAGCGGCAGTGGTCGTTCACTTCTTCAGTCACTTTCATTGTCTAAATCAGTCTCACTTCTTCACCCGGGTAGTAAGTACTGCAGTGGTGTGACGGTGCCAGCTTTATCAGTGGTGGTCTAACCGGTGGTGGTCGTAGCTTTCGTGTGCTCTTTGGGGGGGGGGGGGGGCTACACAATCATAATTTATTACGCCCATGTTGGCCGTGTATAGCTGGCCAAGTATTGTACATTACCACCATGGGCACATGAAACCAGAGCCAAGATGTGTAGCATTAGTAGATGTGTAGCCCCTGCTCGTAGGATCTGTTTCACTAACTGGTGGTGGTCTTCTCCCCTTAGTTGTTTTAGGACTATAATCTAAATGTGCAACAACAATATTTTAGGTGTCTGGGATAAAATGATATGTGATCAGCATTTGCAGTTACATGGTGCCTACATATCTTACCCCTAATGTTCTTAAAATCTTAGCTGGAGGACATGGGTAACCAAGGTTTATTCCCATCTTGGTGTCATTACTTTATGACTGATAGGAGTGTGACCCCCGAGGGTCATTCCTTAGGATAAAGTAGTCACAGCGCTGTTGTAGGCCACCAATCCCTTCTTAGTTTTCCCTGCACTTCGGATTTCCGGGCACCCATTATGGATCCATTACAAGGCCCAATTACCTGAATGGAGATGCTGCCAATTCCTTGCACAAATACAGCTTTGCAGGAAAAACTAAAAATGTTCATCGGTGGGATCAGTAGGGATTGCTGCGGTTTCTTCCTAACATTCCTAAAGCATATCCCAGTGTTATGCCAGCGCTCTGCATCATGGGATCCTGTTACTTTGACATCATCTCTGATCTCTTTGGTGCTTTGTCATGTGTCCACTTATTTACCGTATTCTTCTTCTCCTGATTGTAAATTAATATTTATCAGTTTGTCTAAATCTATTGTGATGGGTTTGATGGCTGGTGGAGATCTCCTGGTGGAGGATGACTTATCTCACAAGAGACAAATGCCTAATTGTGCTTCCTTTTTTATCTTATTAGAACGGGCATACAGCCTTCCTGACCAATCCAGAGAAAAAAGGTATGCTACATTACTGGCCATAGACCGTAGAAATGGTGGGAAATGCTATAAAGGGTTCTGAGGTTTACATGTCAAACTCCTTTTCAAAAATATCTGCTAATTCTGGAATATCTGCATCCAGACCTACTATGTTCATGGGGTCTTTCATATGGTTCTTTTTGGAGTTTTAGAAACTTTATTCACATTATAGGAACATTAAGTACAATATCACAATAGGGTCACCCATATTCTACTTCCTTAGGTAAACTTTCCCCTCCTGTCTGTAGGAGTCTCGTGTCTCCTGTGTCTTGTAGACTTCTGACCAGTCAGTGCATTCATTAATAAATGTACACCGCTCCTATGTCACTGCACAGAGGGGCGTGCATATGTCCAAGAAGTGGTACGGAAGTGGTTTTTATGGAGGGGCGTACATTCATTATTAAGGGCACTCTTATTCGTGCCCAAACCCTTGAAAAGGAGTCTAACGTCTCTCAAATCACCCTAAAATTGGCTCTGTGTAGTGCACATTATAAGCGTTACAGATGTAACTTCCCTGTTTCCTAGTGTTCTACCATTTTTTGACAAATACCTGTTTATCTTTAAAGAGCTCTTCCCTTTACCTCGTAATGTGTGTGTGTGTGTGTGTGTGTGTGGGGGGGGGGGGCAGGATGATAGGTAATTTATCACAATACATCTATTAATAGTTCTGCTGCTTTCTTGATATGTAAAGTGAAGCCTTCGGTCATTTACCTCATCAACCAGATATCCCTGACCATAAAATGGCTGCAGATGGAGGGTCATGTGATCTTATCTGTCCCTGAACAATTGCCCTGCCAGAACCTTGATCTCATATTCATGAATACTGTCATAATGTTGTAGCAGGGCGATTGCTCACATAACCCTCCATCTGGGGCCATTTTATGGTCAGGAATCTCTGGCTGATGAGGTAAAAGACAGGAGATGTCACTTTACATATCAAGAAAGCGGAGCAGAACTATTAATAGATGTATATTGTTAAATTACCTAACCTAGCCCTTCCACACATATACACAGCACGAAAAAAAACATGAGGTAGAGTGACCAGCCCCTTTAAGCAAATAAATGTCTCTGTGCACTGGGGGCGGGGCTGTGCCTGCTGGTGCATCCATTCTATCTACACCTTATTTCTTATGGTGAGGTCAATCATTGTGTAAATGGGCAATATGAGCACAGCTCCGCCTCCAGTGCACATTTTCTCATTTGCATACAAAGGAAAATTTTCCATTAATACCAAATCCATGACAGACTGGAAAGGAATTTTGTTACTTGACAGCACCTCTGTTCCTTGTGCTCAGATGATGTCCGTCTAGATGCAATATTTTTGGCATGAAGTGTGGCATCTAATCATTAGACTTCTCACCATGACAAATGCATCTCTTCCATCTACTGAGGGAGCGGATAAATGTCTGATAGACCGGGAGAAATAAAGTAATGAGAAAAGGAATAACATACCAAAAAATCCGACTGACCACAAATCTTACTTGGTATTTTCCATTGTGTTATCCATGAATAGCAGTGACTGCAATAAGAAGGTATTTGTTACATAATGGAAATTCCAGAAATAGCAGTCGTGCTAGATAACAATACAGATGATTATTATAGAAGCCTAATGATATAATATGTCATGTACAGTACATGTTACCTTCATATCTATGTCTGCCCCACACAGCATCGCTAAAGTCCGCTCCAGCTGAATGTGAGGAACGCGCTTAGCTGTCATTTGTCGTAGTAGGCAGATATCTTGTAGTCATCGCAGTCAGACGTTCTGCAGATTCCTAACCTTCTTCATTAGGAAATATGTGTATATGTGTATGGCTATATTCACACACACGTATAGGGGACATATATATACGGCGTATATACGTCCCCCATAGCCGGCAATGGGTGCGTGGTGCCATACGGGAGTGGTACGGAGCTGCGCACGTGCGGCACCGTACCGCCCCGTAGCTGGGAGAAAGATGGGACAGGTCCTATCTTTCACCGGAATATGGCGCTGTGCAACATATATTACAATGGAGAGGGGTAGGGATGAGCATTGCTCACCCCCTCCTCCTCTCCCCAGCGCCGACGTGTGCCCACTGTGCTACGGTACGGCACAGCGGGCACACCTCTGTGTAAATGTAGTCTATGTATTTATGTAGATGTGTATATATGTATGTATGTAATGTATATTTGAATGAATGTAGATGGGTATATATGTATGTATGTATGTAGATATGTGTGTATATGCATGTACATACACACACGGTGTGGGCTTTAGGAGGCTGCCGACCGATCAGGAACTTGAGTGTCTCATCAGGCAGGATAGAGACCCCCTAAGCTCTTAAGTCATATGAACCCACATATATTATAAGTGTAGGAGCCTTATAGACACATGTTTAGCATCAGCTTGTTAATAGTCCTGCCATACACATTACTCAAATACAGAGCGTTTACACCTCTACCAATACCTACCTCTGCTTCGTGTCACTCTTATGATTGTTATGTCTCCATTTTATTAAATGGGTTGTCTGTGAGCACATACGTGTAAGTGACATGAACCAGACCTAGGTAACATCGGCTTACACACATTTCATCCATGCATGTGGCATTGTGCCATGCTGGATCTGTTTATGTATCCCTCTACAGTAAGAAAACATCCCCTGCTGCTGCAGTGTCTGGAGCCTGGAAGAAACTGAGACTGTTGTAGAAATCTGAGTAATCTAATCCTATGGTGTATGTGTAGATATTCTTCAATAACACTTGAGATGGAAAAGATTCCATAGTAACAGATCCTCAAGCTGTCGACTTCACGTTTTAGAGATTTTATTTCTGTATCATTTTGGCAATGATTTCTCTGATTTTTTTCAGAATTGAAGAGGAAGAATGGGATCGGTATATGACCCCTGCAAAGCCAGAGTCTGAGAAGAATAAAGTGAGCCGCACTTTTAGCTTCTTGAGGAGCCGGATGTCTAGTACCCGCAACAAAAACAAGGTATAACCTCATTTGTTCACTCGGACTCGGAGCAGCTCGACTGATCTGTACTCAATACATCATAATTGTTCCCCCATCATATCCGGAAGCAGAAATCTCTTAAAGGAGTTGTCCATTATAAGCACATTCCAGCTAATAATTGATATTGTTTGTGCAATGAAAATTTATAATATACAATATATATATAATATACTTTCTGTATAAATTCTTTAAAGTTTCCAAGATCTCTTCCTGTTGTCAGGAAGCTTCATTGTTAACTTCCTGTAGATAAACATCGGTGCATAGTCATGTGATCTCACACAAGTGTACGGCTCGTTATATCACACAGTGTAATCAAAGCTATATGATACTAGAGAGATGTGCACCTGTGTGACATCACATGACTGTGGACCGGTGTTTACCTACAGGAAGTAAACAATGAAACTTCCTGTTGCATGACAGCAAATGGAGATCTACAAAACTGTGAAGAATTGATGCAGAAAGTTTATTGGAAAATTGTATAACTTTTCATTACACAAACAATGTTAATTTCTGTAATGTGCTTAAAGTGGACAACCCCTTTTAAGCGGGTTTAAAAAATAATCAAGGGTAGAGGGGAAATATCCAGCTTTCCAAGTTGCTTTTAATGACTTATTTCTGCAAGGGAACCAGTCATGAGGTTTTAGACCCACAAACCACCACAGTCTGAATGTACTCCATCCATGGAGATTTGGCATCATGCAGAAATACATCTCAGAATACTGTATTCAAAATTATCTAAGGAGTTAAGGAGGTGAAGAAGAGCTGCACTAGGATGTTCTCTTGGCCAATGTCTCATAGTCCAGCTATATCATCACAAGTCTGAGTGGCAGCTGCTGAAGCTGGCTGATGTATGGTGTAGCTAATGGTATACTTGTCTTGTCGGACATTATTAAAGCCAGAATCTGTCAGGACTCTATTCTCCGCCCCTGTTACTCTTTACAGGTCATTTAAATACAATATTCAAAGTTCTTTTCTGTAATATGAAATCTATCAGAAGAAGGACATAATTGTGACCTGAACCAGTCTCCATCCTGGATAACAGGTAGCTGATGGCTTGTGAGTCTAACACTTTACAGGTTCCCTTTAAAAACATGTTTTTGACTTTTACGTATTTTGCCATCACCCCATTACATTTTACAATCTTTTATCCTATTAGTCTTCCACATCTTTATTTGCCAGGTATTAAATGATAAATCCTCACACTGGATCATTTATGATTCCAGGGAAATATAATTACCGTGAATGTAACAACATTTCTATTCTAACGAAGACTAAATTTAATTACCGTTTGTTCCTTTAAAAATGAACTCGCTTTCTCCATTATGTCTATTACATGATATGACTCTTCTGTCCTCCGCGACTGGTTTGTTAAAGCCTAAGCTTATTTGTTTGATTTAGCTTGATGGATAAAATGTAACTATTATTTCATATGTATGAACCTTAGCCAATAGATTTATCATAGGGTAGAAGTTTAAAGAGAACCTGTCACCAGTTTTTACCCCACTCAACTAACAGCCCCCTCGGCTAGCAAATGTTTACATAAAAAGAAATTGTTGCCAAATGACCTGAGAAGAGTCACTTTTAGTGGCTGAAAGAGGAGTCTCTCTCTTTATACACCCCAATCTTGGTTTCTATAGAATCTAGGATCATGGTTCTGATTTCAGTGTAAAGTTACAGGCAGGTAGAGATATAGGGGGTCATTTACTAAGGGCCCGATTCGCGGTTTCCCGACTTGTTACCGGAATATTTCTGATTTGCGCCGATTTCCCCTGAATTGCCCCGGGATTTTGGCGAGGCCGAACGAAAACCTGACGGATTCGGAAAAACCGCAGCATTTAAAAAAAGAAAAGTGTTGCGGAGCTTGCACTTACCTTCACTAGGAATAGGCCGGTGAACTTGAGTGCGTTCCGATGCTCTTCAGCGCAGCAGCGCCACCTGGTGGACGTCGGAGGAACTGCCTTAATGAATCCGGAACCGAATCCACCGCAGAGAACACGCCGCTGGATTGCGAATGGACCGGGTAAGTAAATCTGCCCTATAGACTGGATTTGGATGTTTATCTTCAGTTTACTGCCTGCATCTCCAGTTGTGCAGCGCAAACAACCACAATCCTGATGTGATGCTAGATGAGGTTTTAGGCATCTAAAGGGACCCTCCCCTCCAGCTTTTAAAAGTGACTCTTAGCACAGTTGTGTATGACTTTGGAGAAGATAAGAGATGAGCGGACTTGATATTTGAGTTCAAAAGAAATACGTCCTGGTCGGTCGGACGGCCTAACCCGGAAGTGGACATTAAATCCACTTATCTCTAGAGGAGTAAATCTGTGACATGTGACAAAAGAGGTAATGCAACAACGGAGATTTTATACCCTCGCAAAAGCGAGTGATAGTGCCTCTTTAAATCCAAAATCTTGGCTCTGGGAACTAAAGAAGGTTTTCCGCTTATCCAGAAATCATGAGACCAGGAGTGCATACAGTATGTGATATGTGAATAGCTATCCATGCTACCTATATCTTGCAGTCCCAATATACAGCGTGTGTGTGTGATATATATATATATATATATATATATATATATATATATATATATATATATATATATATATATATATAATATGTTGTATTGTTAGCCTTCAATGCCTTAAGATTTTTGACATTTCTTTTTCATGTTTAATTTCTTTCCCTGGTAAAGACCAAAAACAAGGAGACAAAAGAGAAGGTGAACAGACACCAGTTTGTCCCAGGCACTTTCTCTGGTGTGGTCCCATGTTTGGTGTGTGAGAAGGCTCTCCTGGGAAAAGAGTCGTTCCAGTGTTCCAGTAAGTACACGTGAATGTGCTTGTCCTCAGCCTCTTTGTAAAATATTACACACCATTCTTTAAGGTTGGCATAGATTTTTCTGCATTACTCATAGCTTATTTATAAAACCGATATTCTGCTGCCTGCATCCAGTGCTGATCCTCCTGTACCCTCCCTGGAGTCTATGGTGGTATTCATTCAGTGGATACTATATGATTTAATGCAATTTTGCTGTTTTTCAGATTGTAATGTGAATGTACATAAAGCCTGCAAAGATGCTGCTCCTGCGTGTTCAAAGGTGAATGCATTAATTCATATACTATAGAGTCATAGTAGATAAGCAGGGAACAAGATGTCAGTCCATCAAGTCCAACCTATAGCGTGTTGATCCAAAGGAAGGAAAAAGGAACTTTAAAGGAAATCTACCTTGAAAATCCATCCTGATAAACCAGGGACACTTACTCATAGATCCAGGCACCGTGACTGTAGTAATCTTCTTATATTTGTTATCAGTGGCCTCCTTCCTTCAAAAATCAACTTTTACAATGATGCTAATGAGCCTGAGGGGCTACCCTTGCCCCTCTGTGATCTGGCTTTACGGGCTGTAACATTGTCTCATCCTCCACCCTCGGAGGGAGAGTGAGACAGTGTAAAAGTCTGTAAAACCTGAACAACAAAAGGTTAAAGTAGCTCCTCAGGCTTATTACCATAATTTTAAAAGTACATTGTATAAGGAAGGAGGCCATGGATAACAAACAGATAACAACAGTCACGGTGCCTGGATCTGTGAGTAAGTGTCCCGGGTTTATCATACTGGATTTTGATGGTCGGTTGATGCCAACTGGCCCAATGTAAGGGAAAATTCCTTAACAACCTCAATATGGGAGTCAGAATAACTCCCTGGATCAGGATTTCCCAATCTTTTTATTCCAGGACCAGATGTGCCTCTATTAATTATATGTGCACTTTAACCCTTTATCATGATGTAAGAGTATGTCATGGTGCCATTAAGGTTGTATTGAGGGCTCTCAAAATACAGGGCAGGTATCTGTTGTACTATGCACTTGCAGCACCTAAACAGTGACAGGGCATAACAGAAGCCAACTCGTCCTGCACCTTAAGGAGGTCAAGTCTAGGCGTATATGTAATTGAGTTAGAATTGTTAGTAGAGATCAGACTCCAAGTTTTCTCCGGGTTTAGCTGCATCCTTTGTGACCCAGGCATATTGCTGGATTGGTGGAATAACAGCCTATCTGGAAAATTAATGCCGCTAGCTACAAGCCATGGCTGTGATTTGCCAGGGACCCCAGGACAGGTTGACCGCCAATCCGGTAATATGTCTGGGTCGTTAGCTGTGCTTTGGCCTGCGGTGTATACAAGGCTGTCTGATTAGAGTCTAGATCAGTGTATTTGTACATGGGCCTGACAGATTTTAAATATCGTACATAAAGAAGGTTATAACCCTACAAACATCTAGGCCAAAAGTGGCAAAATAATATAGGTGAAAGCATTTGTACAATTCCAACTTTTCCTTGCATTGCTTATCTGTGAAAGTGAAACCTCATCCTTGAAATAGTGTCATTCCTGTGCGGTGTGTCACCTGTACACTGTGAATGGAGTTATTGTGTTAGCCAAGGAAATAGCCATGGGAATGTGGTCTGTGTATTTACCATGAACCCATGACATCACTGTCGGAACCAGCCGGGATTGTTTCGTACCACAATGATATGTAACATCCCAGTTTAGCTGCTGTCTGCTTCTATTGTGTGCAGTAGACTGGTGAAGCTTAATGTCGTGTCCCTCATAGTCCTGGCAGGAATTACAGGTTAATATTATACGCCGGATACAGGTCTAAGACCTTTAATGAACCTGGTTGGTTGAATAATGTGGTTCTGGTCTGGAGCACTTTTTTATCTTGAGCACATGATCTATAGATTTGTCTTGGGTCAAGGGGTTCTGGCAAGAGAGAACTGAACGACAAATGGCTTTTCGTCGCTGGACCCTTTCGTGTTACTGACCAGAAGATGGATGTGCTCTATCATGTTCTTTCCTGCACACGCTCCTCATTGTGGAGGTTGGGGGGAATCTTGTCTACCCGTGTCCGACAATTACTTTTCATTATTCCTATATAATAAGTAAATTGCATCTGTTTCGTTTTTCTTAGAAGTTCCAGGACAGATATAATCCCAAGTATAAACAGACGGCCGTCATTTCAAGTAAGTGGGAATCTACAATCTACATCTACGTAAGATTCTTAGGGTGTAAACGGTAATTATTAATGAAATATTCTCATTACAGATTCATCGTTCAAGGACATCCCTCAGCCTGTTCTCTCCACATCACCTCCATCAACATCAGTGCATTTAGGGAAGAGAGACTCGGGCCTAGCGTCCAGTGTCCCCTGCCGAGCCATGTCTGTATCCGGAATAGACAGGTATGAGAGCAAAATTTAAGGACGTTCTAAATTGAATAGTCTGTTTCTAGCTTATTTTTTTTTTTATTAAAGAATTAATTTTTTTTACCATGTAGGAGATCAGACCAGTCATTGGAATCTGATGGGGACACAAGTGGCTCCCGATCCAGGTCACAGTCTGAAGAGCTGCTGCAGTCAATGGGAACACCTCCATCTATGGATACTTTCCCAATTGAAGGTTAATTTATACATTTTCTATGGGACAATAATGATAATAGTCTTATTCTTGCCTGTTAAAACTTTAGGCACTTTATACTACTACCTCCTCAGGTAGGGTATGAAGTGCCCTTTCTAGAATTCCCTTTTAAGTAAAATATCTCCTGTTTACCAATAAGAAATCTGGAAAGGCATGTAAAAATGAATGTAGATTCCATAAGCGGAGACCATGCGTACCACAGTCCTGATGCTATCTGAAAGATGAGATTCTTGTCTTTATATGACACCAAAAGCATGTTATAAACTCAGAGATAACTAGAAGTCTCTAAACTTGACTCATCTCAGGAAAATATGACTCCTACTAACCTGCTACTTTCCACATGTCTTGGGAGGACATTTCTATAGGTAAACATCTTAGAATTCACATTTAAAAGGGAATTCTAGAAATTTTATTTCATACTCAACCTGAGACGGATAGTATTTAATTGGGCAAGAGTTGGTGTCCCTTTAAGCCTTGTAAGTTAGATTTCGTTTCAAGTTCTAAAGTTGAATATATGGAAAACCACATTAAACCACAGTGTAGTATAAGAGAATCATAGCAACTACTATGGTGTGCCTTTAGAGCAAGTGTGCCACACATTGACATAACAATTTGTTATTTCTGATACAAAGACCTTATAACTCTTCTTTCTTGTTGTGCCTAGATGTGGTGGACTCGGCCCTGTGGAGCGATTTCAGTAGCGATGCTCTGGAATTTGAAGCCGAGTCTTGGAGCTGCGTCGTGGAATCGTCTTTCTGTCATAGGCAAGAAAAAAACGTCATCAAACGACAAGACGTAATATTTGGTGAGTCAGTGTTCAATATTGCAAGAAAGAAGTAAGTTGGAATATGCAAAAAACTATAGTGTATAAATAGATTAAAGGACATCTACCACCAGGATGATGGATTGTAAACTGACATACTGGTGTGTGCCCCCTCTGGCAGGATCCGCTCTTCTTTTAGCTTTTTGTGCCCTGTTTTTTTTTTTTTTTTAACAATAAAAGGGCTTTTAAAATTATGCAAATTAGGCTCCATAGGTGTTAATGGGGTCTGAGCCCCTGAGGACTATTTGCATATTTGCATAAAAGCCTTTTTTTCTTTAAAAAAAAAAGGGCACAGGAAGCTTAAAGAAGAGCAGATCTAGCAGATCTGCTAGAGGGGGCACACACCAGTATGTCAGTGTGCTTGGTTTATAATCTTTGATCCTGGTGGTAGATGTCCTTTAAGTGTCCCTTTACTTTATGTTGACCTTTTTTTTTTTCTATACTAAAGTTATTTTGTGTAATATTTATATACAGATTAGTGGACGGATTTCTCCCCATCTCTTGCTGCCCTCCTCCGTCATTTTACAGATCTGTACAGATAAAATCTCAGTAGTTTTCCTTCTTGGTTTACCTTCACTTTATTCACTTCTTCAGCCAACTTGTCTACACAGAACTAAGAAGAACAATATCTGCGGCTCAAGCTGCAAATGTTAAAAAAATAATTTCATTTTGTTATGTGTTTGACCCTTCTGAGCTGTTCTAGCGCTAGAACGGCTGAGGAAATCCATTTTTCCACACTGTCTAGGGTCTGTTCCTGTTTATGTTCTTCAAAGAGTCATTTTCAGACTCCATACAGAGATGTTTATAGTTCTTTGTCAAATGGTTTCTTTCCATTGGCTGGATATAAACAGAGGATTACCGAGTTTCTGCGCTTTACCTTTGAATAATCGTCTGGAGACCAAAACGGGAAATCCTGTGTCCTGATAGAAGAGGTTTTAAGCAGGTCAGGCACGGTTCCATGTCCCGGCATGTCTGCTATGTCCCTGGCAGATCTAGAGGCCGTGTTATAGTTGTTGGGTGGCTTAAATACCAGTCTTACTGCAGGGTGTTAATGTATATAGGAATCCTGAATTACAATTTAAGCTGCGCTCCAGGGAGCTCAATGGAGGGAGCACAGCACACTGATATTTATGTGGCTAGATTATATCTATGACTTGTCGAAATACTGTAGACAATGTTGGTTACTAATGCATTAATTGTCAGGGTAGTACCTGGTGGGGTCTCTGGACATATTCCCCTGCTGCTGATTTTAGGCTTTTGCCAATAAGCTGTAGATACATATTAAGACCAGTTTAGCAGAATTGTATACTGCCTGTGTTTTCTTGACCAGTTTTCTTGGCGTCGGGTCCCAAACTATCAGCATCATAGTCATCTATATAGCTGGAGGACTGTACTATAATGAATACAGAAAAGGACAGTAGTCCAATGGGTAGACGGAGACCTATAGCACAATAGGTGGCCATGATGCCGGGAGTCCTGGTCCCCATAAAGTGTTCAGCCTGGGAAATACGACCGACATAAAGTCATACAGTGGGGCACATTTACTTACCTGTCCCGTTGACGCCGCCGATCCGGAATTCCGCGGTTTGTCCGAATCTGTCGGGTTGTCCGACGCTGCGAAACCCGCCGGAAATGCATCCGACTGACCCTTAGTAAATGTGCCCCAGTATATTTGACACACAGAAATCTACCAGAGAGATGAAAGCTTGTGCCGACCATCTTCCATGCGACACAAATCGGGGGATGGGTCGTCGGACGATCCAACAGATTCGGACTAAGCACGGGATTTAACTTTTAAATCATGTCGCAAGACAATGCAATTAGATACATCGGGAAGAAGAAGGTGAACTCTGGCAGACCTGCAGGACACATGCAGGATATCGTGCGCAAGATCTAAGTGAATCGCAGCACAGTGCATGATCGTCGGACATTCCGGATCGGGGATCGCGACATGGACGGGTAAGTAAATGTGCCCCACAGAGTCAGCCTGCTATATGCCTCCCTCCCTAGCCTGTAGCTTGTAGAGTAAGTCTCTGCACGCTGCTGCTTGCTGGTGTCTGAGCTGGGCTCGTAATGCAGGGGGAGGGACAGGAGGCAGAGAGCACTACAGTGTGCAGAAAGGAGAAGCTATTCATGAGAAAAAATCCGAATTAGAGAATGGGGCACATTTACTAAGGGTCCGAACAGCACATTTTCATCGGGTTTCCCTTCTTTTTACTGGTTACCCTGAATTGCCACGGGTTTTTGACGCACACAAATCGGGGGGGGGGTGTGGACGTCAGACAACCCGACTGATCCGGACAAACCAGCGGAATTTAAAAACAAAATTGTGTCGCAAAATCAGCACTCGCATGCACCCGGAAGAAGAAGGTGAACTCCGGCGGACCTCAGCGGGGAAGCGACAGATGCAGGAAATCGGGCGCACGAGCTATGTGAACGGGTAAATGTGCCCCAATGTGTTATTTTGTTATCCTGAGTATCCCTGTCACATACACAGTAGAACAAAGTCTATTAGAAAACATAACTATATCAGTAAATGTACTAGGAAGACATGATATTATTTTGTGTATTGGAAAGGGGGATAAAAATAGAGTAAATTATGAGATGTTAGTGTAAACAAATTAGCCTTAATTGAATCCTATAATTAACTCATGTTTCCTGTTTCTTACTATTCCAATGGTAATATAATTATAACTGTGTGAGGGATCGAAAGGAAGGAACCTAATTCACAGAATCATTAAATACTTATCCACCTGTAATATTGGATAAAAGTCACCCGAATCCCAGAGATTAAAATTTGACTCTATGTGAGGAATATACATGGTGCCCGCAGTTGCTCTTTTTTTTTCTTCCTATCAGGTCTGTCCTTAAAGGGAACCTGTCACCAGGAGACCCATTTTTAGCACTCCCCCAGTCCCCACAGAGCATAGTACATACACTGCCAAAGTGTTTTTGTATAAAAAAAATTGGTTTTACAGAAAAGAAAATATGTTATATTGTACCTTTCATTAGCATCTGCTGTGACTAGGCAGTTGCCAAATGGGAGGAGCTGGAAAGGAGCAGTTCCCCCCCAACCCTTGGGAAACAGCTCCTCCATGTGACCTTTTCAAATATATGAAAACACCCATCACTTGGCTTAGCGACGCCCCCTGCTCCTCTACAGCCAATCCCGAGTGAGGGGAGTTATTCATATATTTGGGGAAACTGCTCCTTTCCAGCCCCTCCTATTGGGTAACTGCCTAGTCACACAGCAGATGCTAATGAAAGGTACAATATAACATATGTTTTTTTCTGTAAAACTTTGGCAGTGTATGTACAATGCTCTGTGGGGACTGGGGGAGTGCTAAAAATGGGTCTCCTGGTGACAGGTTCCCTTTAAAGGGAATCCATCGCCACCATTTACCTACATGGAATGACTGCTTTCTTACATATGGATTTTGTCCGCACGTCACCCAAATCTTTGTTTTTATTGTCCAGTTGCTCCCCCCTTACCAAAACCTTTAGAAATATGCTTTGGCAGAGAACCTCAGACTTCAGCTCCACATCTCGCTGGACCCAGGAGTGACATACCAGAAGGGGAAGGATGAAAGTAGGTGCAGGGCTGTGAAAGTGTAGTGGGGGCGTTGTTATTGCCATGAGGTGCTCTGCTAATACCCCCAAAGCACTTCAACCTCATTTGCTAATTTCTAAAGTTAACTTTTGGTACATAAGGAGCAACTGGAAAATAAAAATAGTTAGTTCAAGGTAGGTAAATCGTGGTGACGGATTCCTTTTGATTGGCTACTGGCATGCCCTCTACCCTTCTCAAGCCAAAGTAGTCGAAGGGGACTAGTCGTGACTAAAGACAACTTTCCTGAAGAAGTCAGTGGACAGTCTAGGAGCTTCAGGTGCAGTGACAATCATGTCTAATGCAACTCAGTGGAGAGTTGCTTTAGCTATATTTCTATACCCCTTATAGAACTACAGTACTTGGAGCTTTTCAGCCTCTGTCCTAGGAGTAACAGATTATTTTTGGGGTCTCATACTATCCTATTTTTTATACACCTTTCAGAACTCATGCAGACGGAACTGCATCATATCCAGACCCTTTTCATTATGTCTGAAATCTTCAGGAAAGGGATGAAGGAGGAGCTGCAGCTGGACCACAGCACTGTGGATAAAATCTTCCCTTGCCTTGATGAGCTCCTGGAAAGCCATAAGTCCTTTTTTTATAACATGCGAGAGAGGAAACAGGAGTCCAGGGAGGGGAACGACCAGAACTTTGTAATCCACAGAATTGGAGATATCCTGGTACAGCAGGTACAGAACATGAACTCTGTGATTTGTCTGTGGTGTAGTAACAGGGGTTGCGCCTCTCACCTGCTGCTTATATGTCTCTTCTTACAGTTTTCTGCAGAGAATGCGGAGAAAATGAAGAGTATTTATGGAGAATTCTGTAGTCATCACATTAAAGCTGTGAACTTATTCAAAGAACTTCAGCAAAACAAAAAGTTTCAGAATTTCTTAAAAGTAAGTAATTAAGTGTTTTCATGTCTAAAGCTCAAGTATTCAGGTGCTACATGGCACTTCTGCGATCTAACCATTATGGATTGACTCATGAAAGAACATAATTAGGGGGACGCATTGTGTAATTAATAACAGAAATGGACCATGACCTGACAAATGCAGGTGTAAACATAGCCTTAGGCTGCATTCACACAAACGTATGGGACTCGTATATACAGCCGACATATATACGGCATATATATGTCCCCCATACATGGCAATGGGTACACACGCTCTACGTCGGCACCGCACCGTTCCGTAGCCGGAAGAAAGATAGGATGTGTCCTATCTTTCCCTGTAATACAGCGCGGTGGCCATACATTACGAATGTATACCTGCCGAACATACATCGTGTGAATGTAGCAAGGATTACCATCTAGTACTGTTTGTGGGATTGGGCCAGCATATGGGTCTGTTTCCACAGGCCTAAGTTTCTTTTTCAGTAGTAAAACCATTAGTTAGCTATGCAGTTTCTGTGCAATAATGCAGGTTTAATGCCACCAGGAGTTTCTCTTCTGGGATGTATAGATATATATAATATGTGATTACGGCTCATCATCTCCTGCGCTGCAGCGCCTCACAGTGGACACAATCATTTTTTTTTTTTCAAAGTATAAAGAGTTGGATCATGATAAGCTGTGCCATTTATATCACCAATCACTTTTGCTCATGTCCCTTTTATGTAGTAGAAAACTCAGATTACGGATAATAAACTGTAAAATATGTTCATGTGTTTATAGGTGACAAACAGCAATCTGCAGGCCCGTCGGCGGGGGATCCCTGAGTGCATCCTGCTCGTAACCCAGCGCATCACCAAGTATCCAGTGCTGGTGGAGAGAATACTGCGCTATACACCTGGTCAGTAACATGGGCGCTATAGCTGGCAGGCCTTAGGAGGCATTCACATGCAACAGGTTCTGTTAAAGAATTTTCGGACCAAACCAGATAGGAAAAACATGGCTGCTTCATTCTATAGCTAGCACCATAAATTTCACTAGTTAAATGTTACATTACACTTCAGCCTTATTCACCAAAAGGGGCTTTCCAGGATTTATAGAAAACCCATTCAAGCCAGGGTTTTCTTAAAGGGTTTAATCACAGATTTTTATTTTAACCCCTATTCACATTCACAGGATTAATGAGGGTCCAACTGCTGAGAACCCAATAGGTTATGAGAAAGAATCCCCATGATCCGGAGAATAAGGGTCCAGTTGTTACTAATGGGTTAAGTAGCAGGTAGAGCTTTTGTATGGCTGCTCCATTCAATTCTATGGGAGTGATTGAAATAGCCGGGCAAAGGCACCTCTCCCCCTGAACTTCCTTAATTCAAGTAAGACCCCTTTAAGTGGAACTGAGCTGCAGGACCAGCTGTAATCCATTGTCAGTCATGGATTGTCAGCAATTTTTTAATGTAATTCTGTAAAACCCCTTTTATACTTTTTTCACCATTGGTCATGCTGTAGGTGGCGCTATATCCATAGCATTGTTATGCCTTACATCTTGTTATCCCATTACACCTATTTCCATGTGTTACTAGTGTGCCTCCGCGCTCAGCGCCGCTCTTGTGTTTTCTCCAGAGGGCACCGAGGAACACAAGGACCTGTGCCGAGCTCTCGGCCTCATTAAGGACATGCTGGCGGCGGTGGATTTAAGGGTCAGCGAGTTTGAACGGAAACAAAAGCTGGAAGATTTTCTTAATAAGATGGAAAATAAGACCTTCACCAAAATGAAGAATGGCCACGTCTTCACAAAGCAGGACCTAAGGCTCAAGGAGAGGGTCCTGCTGCATGATGGTGTTCTCCTATGGAAGACGGCCACCGGGAGATTTAAAGGTACTGTCCTGCCCAGGCTTGTCACTGTACTCTGGAGAGCTAAATTTAAAACAATTTTTGACTTAACCACTTAACGACCAGAGCCTTTTTTGTTTTTTGTGTGTGTCTGTTTTTTGCTCTACACCTTCAAAAATCTGACTTTTTTTTATTTTTCCATTTACGGAACAGAATGAGGACTTGTTTTCAGCGTAAGAAATTGTACCTCTTGTTTTTAATATTGCATGGCATGTACTGGGAAGCGAGGAAAAAATACAGAATGTGATGAAACTGACGAAAAAGCCCATTTTCACCATTTTCTTTTGGGGTTTCTTTTTACGGCTTTCACTGTGCACTCCAAACGACATCTCCCCTTTGTTCTGTCGGTTTCAATCACAGGGAAACCAAATTTTTATAGGTTTTATTGTGTGTTGATAGATTAAAATTCTACACAGGTATTTTTTCTTCATTGTGCCATATTCTAAGGCCACTAACTTTCCCATACTTTGGTGTACAGTGCTCTGTGAGGGGGCATTTTTTGCTGGATGGAGTTTTCATTGCTATCGTTTTGGAGACTGTGCAACCTTTTTATCACTTTTTATAAAAATTTTTGTGTTGCAAAATGGCAAAAAATAAGTGCTATTTTTCTTTATGGGGTTCACCTCCGGTAATGACCATTTTTTAATATTTTGATTGATGGTGCATTTTGGGACGCAGATACATGTTTATGATTTTATTTATTTTTATATTGGTTGTAGGGAAAAGCAGGGGATTTTGAACTTTTAGTTTTTTGTATGGTTTTTTTTCCCATTTTTTCAGGCCCTCTAGGTTATTTTAAACATAGGGGGGCTGATTGCTCCTACCGTATAATGCAATACTACTGTATTGCAGCATATGACAGTTTTGCCACTGATCTGATCTGCCACGGGCATCCGCTTACAGATTATCCCCACCCACCAATGATGTCAGATGGACAGGGGTGAAAACCAAGATGGCGGCACAAATGCAACACGGTATTTTAATTGTCTCCAGCAGCTTTGCAGTGCCAGCACCCGCCTCGGGATTCAGTGGTGGTTGTTTGCTGCAATATACAGCAAACACCCTATATGGAGAAGGCTGAGCCCGTGAGCCCTCTCCATACACCCATTCCCGATGCGTGCCATAATGTGTTTCTAAGTACATGAAACTTTGGCCAACAGCAGGGACTCCTTGCATCATATATCACTATGAGTCACAGAATCCTGTAATGTGGTGCGTGGAACAGGCCTGACCTTTGTTGTCTGTTTTAACCCTAAATATCATAGCAGCCTATAGAGCGACTATTGTACTAAATAGCTTTTCATTATCAGTAACACTACAATAACAGGAACCCAGGTTTATGGAGATCTGATTTGTAATAAGAAAGATGTCCATGGCAGGAGGGAGAATCTTATATACTAAACATCCAGAGAGACCCTCTCATTGCAGGATGTACAGGGGCTTTATTCCATGTGTGCACTGGAGCTGAAATCCTCATCCCGGACAGCACAGGAATGTAATGAACATGGAGCAGCTTGTGCCAGGGATACAGTGGCCACATTGCCCTGGGGCTGTATACATGCAGGATCTATGTCTGGACTGTTTATATAGGTGGTGACTTCTCCTCTAGATCAGATTAGAAATGGCTGCTATGGTTTATTTAACTTGTTTTTCTCTTTGCAGATATTCAAGCTTTGCTTTTATCCGACGTGTTACTATTTCTACAAGAAAAGGATCAAAAATATGTATTTGCTGCCGTGGTGAGTTTGTATCCAATGTGTTTTTCATTATTGGGTTTGTAATAAAGTAAAGCAATGAAGCGATGAGTGGAAAGAGAATGTACTGCCAGCTGGAAATACTGTATCAGCCCTGGACTTGTTGAAGCTTACAGCACTACAAAAGGATATTGTGTGCATTCTCCCTGCGTTCAGATGAATAGATGAGATTTTATTATGTATCATCCATTCACCTGTGTCCTCTGAGCAACTGAGTGTCAACTCACCTGTCACACATAAACTAAACATCAGGCCTTGTAGGTGGGTTGTATTTGTATTTGTATTAATATCCAGATGCACATTTCAGTGCACCATAGGCGGGGCTACCAGGTCCGGTGCACTATAGGCATGGCAAGCAGGTCCAGTGCACCATAGGCGTGGCTGCCAGGTCCAGTGCACCATAGGTGTGGCTACCAGGTCCAGTGCACTATAGGCATGGCAAGCAGGTCCAGTGCACCATAGGCGTGGCTGCCAGATCCAGTGCACCATAGGCGTGGCTGCCAGGCCCAGTGCACTATAGGCGTGGCTGCCAGGCCCAGTGCACCATAGGCGTGGCTACCAGGTCCAGTGCACCATAGGCGTGGCTACCAGGTCCAGTGCACCATAGGCGAGGCTGCCAGGTCCAGTGCACCATAGTCGTGGCTACCAGGTCCAGTGCACCATAGTCGTGGCTACCAGGTCCAGTGCACCATAGTCATGGCTACCAGGTCCAGTGCACCATAGTCATGGCTACCAGGTCCAGTGCACCATAGTCATGGCTACCAGGTCCAGTGCACCCTCTCGTGCCCAGTTTCAATGAAGACTAAGTGTGAGCCACTGGCTGGGAATATGGGGCAAAAAGGGGTGCACCAGACAACTTGTCCATGACCATGGTACATGGGGACATCTGTGTTCTGTGACCAGAAGGGTGGTTGACAGTAAAGTAGGAGAAACAATGGGTTCCTCTGCTGTAGACCCATGTATGTACTAACCTCTTCCTGCTCTAGGCTGGGGGGATCAGCTGGAGTTTGTATATGCATTTATGGCATTGTTTGCTAAATGACTTTCTTTTTTCTAATCTGCAGGATCAGAAGCCTCCCATTATCTCTCTCCAGAAGCTGATTGTAAGAGAAGTAGCTAATGAGGAGAGAGGAATGTTCTTAATAAGTGCCTCCTCTGCCGGGCCAGAGATGTATGAAATTCATACAAGCTCCAAAGACGAGCGCAACGCCTGGATGAGGCAGATACAGGACGCTGTGCAGAGGTAACAGCGGCAGTCAATACAGTTTTACTGTTTTCTTGTGTATCTATTGTAGTGTTTTATGCGCATTAATGCAATGATACTATAAAAGCTTAACATTTACTCTTTACTTATTCTTTAGATGTCCTGAAGAAGAGGAAGGAAAGCCCTGTGAGTCTGACGAAGATAAGCGAGCTGCGGAGGCACGAGCAGCAAAAGCCAAAAAATATCAAGGTGTGTAAATACTACAGTGAACCTGACACTTCAAGTACACTGTGTGTTATCAAGTGGGTGCTGATCACTCCTACATAGGTGTATGTAATATTGTCAGAGTGTGTAGGGGTTAGAAAAGTATAACTGCTCCTCATATGTCATGTAAGTTTTATCATCAATAACAAAAAAAACTTTGCTTAATTCTGTTATGCTAACAAGACAGAAAGAGGCTCACTGAGGTGTCAGGAGCTTCTATGCAGAGGGGAGGGGGAGTAGTGAGTCACAAAAGGTAGGTCTCCAGCTACCAGCACAGAGAGAACCTCAAATTACAGACAGAACCATAAAACAATAAATACAACTATACACTTAATGTAAAGAAACAGTTTAACTCCTCATGTTTACATTGGACTACAGGCTGATTTTGTATTCTAATTTTGTGCCCTACATAACAACAATTCTAAATCCAGTGCTGTATCTTTTGGGGCCAGTTCACATCTTCAGTTATTTCCTATAGTTATTTTGAGCCAAAAACTGGATCAGTTGAACACAGAACAGGTAGAAGTCTTTCCACCGATTATACAGCGGTATGGTATAATACAGTGGGTGGTGAACCTATGGTAAAGGTGCTAGAGGTGGTACTTAGAGCCCTCTCTATAAACACCCAGGCCACCACCCCAGGACAGAGTTTGCCATAGAGGACTCAAGGCCTTCTCCTGCAGATCCAGGCAGCCCAGGTCTTTCCACACTATATTTTAAAGTGACTGGAACTGCAGGAGTAGCAAGGAGGTGTGCACAGAGCTGTATTACTATTGTAGCTTCTGCACCGGGTAGCTGTTCAGGGGACTCCATATGGAAGCTACAATGATAATCCAAATTTCTCCTCCTTCTTTTACTGTATTGGTGTCCTCAGGACGCTGATACGACTGAAACCTGTTACAGAGCAGCGTACAATAAGTTTCTGTTTATTTTACCTTTTTGGCACTTTGTGAAAAATATGTGGGTGTTGGATGTAGTTTTGGCACCCTGTCTCTAAAAAGTTCCCCATCACTGGTATAATGCAAGGACTTTCACCTGCTCTGTATGTCCCACCACTGCTGGTTTTGGCTCAAAATAATTGAAGGAAATAACTGAAGACCTAACAAAGATGTGATCTAGGCCTTACTGAAAGCCTATGCTTCCGTGCTCTCTCACCACTGACTGACAGTCTGCTCCCGAAACAGTACTTGGGGAGAAGCCTATTTAGTAGCAGCAGGACTGTCAGATCATTGAGAGGAGTCTAGGTGCCTGTAATTATAAGAAAACTACTGCAGAAAATAAATTGATATACCATGCCCTACATTATACAGATCTTAGATTGGACATCATATTCCTGGTGCATTTTCCCTTTAAACGAATGTTGTATGTGGAGTCACTCTGTCTATATTTTCTAATGTCAAACCAGAAGGTGGCGCTATCCTCACATGTCTCTATCTGAAAAAAATTGCTTATTTTTTCTGATGTCTTGTAGAAATTCTTGGTTGCCACGACCAGCAGATATTCAGTTGTTTGGAGGATAAACTTCAGATATTTGCAGAGCTGGCGTCAATGTGCGGGGAGAGCAATTTGCACCTAGAGCCTCATCTTTTGGTTAAGGCAGATTCTGGAGAAGTCCCGCAGGCTGCATCGTTGTTGGCGGCTGCACTGAAAGAAGGTATTGCGCTAGGAAGATTCCCTAGCAAGATTTTATATTGTCATTGTTATTAGAGGACGTCTATCATCAGAATTTCTGATGGGAGAGGCCCAAACTGACTTTGCCGACTTTTCTAGTCTTCAGGAACTGCAGAATGCGGGTGAAAAAGAACATATAAAATTATGCTGATGAGCCGGAGGCACTCGGGCCTATGTCACTGGTTCCCCTTCTGGCTCTGAAGACTTATTAAATGCACCAACCCACTCTGAAAATGCTCAAAATGCTCCTTAGCATATTTGTATATGCAGATTAGAAAATCTGTTTCTGATACTAGAAAACGTATCGGCCAAGTACGTTTAAGAATCTACCATTAGAAATTCTGATACTACATGTCCTTTAAAGGGGTTTTTTTTTTTAGCTTATTGATAATGATGATCTTTTTCCAACACAGTAGATTATTTTCTCTGTGTTGATTCTGGTGCAGAAAGTAGCCAAAAATCAGCTGCTCTGTGGGGTCCCAAGTGTCAGAGCTCCACAATATGATATTGATGAACTATCCTATATCCTATAGTGCACAAAAGAGAGGAAGAGAAGGGCACTACTGAGTACCAAAAGGTCCATGCACCCTTAAACAAATTTAATGCAAAACACACAGTGGATGTGTATAGCAGACCAAATCATCATACAAAATTTATTAACAATAAAATATAAAACACTTAAAAACGCACACGTACACGCTGTGTGTACTGTTTCAGGGCAAACAGATTACATGCCTCAAATCCCGCTTACATGAACTGCCAATAAACAGAGCCAAGTGGCGATCATAAGTATAAATACCTAACAGAAATACATTAGTAGAAACCGCTATGAAATACATGAATAATACAGCCCCAATACATAATGCCATACAATACCTCAATCCAGATCAATAAACAGTGTATATGAATAGGTACACATGGTAATTTTACCAGAGGGAGAGACGCAGACCCCATGCGTATCATCACGCCATGGTCATCAGTATCACTAAGCTAGAAAACCCTACACTATGAACCAAAGGGAAAACATGAATCATTTACCAACTAATATTTTTTTTTAAGCTGAAAACCTCTACACTACATTAACAACAGAAATGGAGAATTCAGCATGGTCACCAGAAGATGGCGACACATCGGGCCGGCACACGGACTGGTCCAGTAGTGAGCCACTGGAGGAAGGTCATGAGTTTCAGTATCCATGTAAGTGGATGGGCCAAGAAATCCTATATGAAACAGCTGGGACGGCTGTCATTGAGCACTGAGATGAATAGATTAAAATGTCTACTCATTTATCTCATCTACTTACCTGTATATATATATATATATATATATACAGTCATATAGGCATACATAGAAATAGTAATGTAGAATTATACACGTGCTGATATAGACTGACAAAACGTCATTCTCCTGTGTATATAATGGCACATATATACATGAAATTTACAGTATCATAGTAGATTAGCTGAAAGAGCATCTACCACCAGGATGAAGTACTGTAGGCAAATGAGCCTGAGGGGCTCCAGTCTCCATTAACACCTATGGAGTCAGGAGCCCCACAGGCTAATTTGCATACAGTCCTTCATCCTGGGGAAGATGTCCTTTAAATAAAGTCCACCCTATACTCATACAGTGTTGTTCCTGAGGAAGGAAAAAAATTTAGTTTTTCTTTGACGTCTTATTTTTTTTTTCAATTATTTTTACAGCTCTATCTCCTGAAGTAAAAGAGGAGGATCCATTTAATACAGAACTTGGCTCTACTCCAGGAACAAGTGATATAGACATGGCTTTTAATAATGAGAAGGTAATTGAATTATTCTTGTCCTCTAAAGTTTATATGTGTGCAACAGCATTTTTACAGTAAGCAAAATAACATAATCAGCACAAAGTTCAAACTAGAAAAAAACTAAAGGCCGTAGGATGTCAAAATCTGGAGTTGTTGTGCTACCAGATGTAGCCACAAGATGGGGCTGGAGTACAAGTATTGATTACTTATATACCAAACACCATTGTTGTAGCTTATAGGGAAAGATCCAGAGGTTTCCAGATATTTATTACTAACTTTTAACCATCTTTTCAAAATCTAACTACCATATTTTTCGGACTATAAGGTGCACCAGATTATAATCCCCCCCTCAATAAATGCCTGCTAAAAGATCTAGGTTCATATATAAGGCGCACGGGACTATAAGGCACACCTTTGATTTCTGAGATAATCAAAGGATTTTTTGTGCGCCTTATAGTCCGAAAAAATACGGTAGTTCAATTCCCACACAGGTGAGCATCTGCATAGAGTTTGTATGTTCTCTCCGTGTTTGCATGGGTTTCCTCCCACACTCCAAAACGTACTGGTAGGTTGTTCAGATTGTGAGCCCCATTGGGGACAGGGACCAATTTGGCAAAGCTCTGTGCAGCGCTGCGTAATCTGTAGGTGCTATATAAATAAAGAATTATTGTTATTATTATTATTTATTATTTGTGTGAAGTTACAAGTTTCTGAATGTTAAAGTGGCTGTTCCATTACCTGAGCAACTTACACCTTAGAAGTAATGGCCAGAAATGTTGTCAAGCGTCCAAGCCTCTTCCTCCAGGAGTAATGTGATAATACATTGCTAGTTAATGAGCGACCTCCTAATACATAATCCTAGTCCTCCAGAGCTACTTCGCTCCTCCTCTGCAGCGGTTAGGAATACATATTCATAATTATTAAATATTCTATGTTTCTTTGTTTCAGGTTGAATTAGAGAATTCGGCTGGATACAAGCAGACAGAGGTAATAGATAATCAGTTTAATAGGATCTTTGTATATAGTTTCATGACAAATTTAAAGCGAACCTGTCACCCCATTAACCCCCCCAAACCTACTAACATTAACTCCTTCTGTAATCTGTACTTCCCCTGGAGGTGTTTTTAGCATATTTCTAGGTTGCAGTATGGATGAAAAATCATCTTTTATTCTTTTGTGGGATACAGTTGGGCAAACCCCCGCCTCCAACAGTTGGGCAAACCCCCGCCTCCAACAGTTGGGCAAACCCCCGCCTCCAACAGTTGGGCAAACCCCCGCCTCCTACAGTTGGGCAAACCCCCGCCTCCTACAGTTGGTCAAACACTGCCTCCTGCAGTTGGGAAAGCCAGTGCCTCCTGCAGTTGGTCAAACACTGCCTCCTGCAGTTGGGCAAAACCCATGGTTTAGCGCCTGAGCTTTTCTTCTTATGCGATGATAGCTGGTTTACAACCATTTTTTCAGTTCGGCTTCTGGTCCAAGGGCTTTCCTAGCACTGGTCTCCATTCTGTGATTTCATGTGATCAGACACATACATGTGGGAGAGGACCTTAGATGACATCACCTTGGTCACATGACATGGGGAAGAGTAGATGGGAGGTGCTGGCCGAGCAGGCCTCCTCTGATGCCAGGTAATATAAGATAAAGTTAATTTTTAGCTAAAAGAAGGGTGTTAGTTGATAGGGCTCTATGGGATCCTGTCACTAGCTGTATTTGTGAAAATGTGGTGAAAGGTTCCCTAAGTTGCCACCTATTGGTTGCGCCAGAGGGACAACGTTTTATCTTGAGCAGACAACACGGCTCACTTTCATAGGGAATCTAGGGTCTCCCTAGTGCCCCCTATAGGTCACAGGCCAAAACAAACATGACTAGTGGGTGGTTTGTGTGAGATATCACAGGTACTGCTTCTAAGAAGGCCTAGTGGGGTGATCCATGTTCCATACATCTATAGAGAAGTGCTCCAAAATAATTCTTTTATCTTCCCTCCCCTAGGTCTTACAGACGGTGCAGAACCTGACACGGCTCTTGTACAGTATACAGGTTTGTACTTTATATAGTGATGACTCTGGAATTGAAATAAATATATTGTAGCAACAGAGTGAAAACTTACACATTTGTATTTTATAGAAAATTAAGTTAGTAGAAAACGGACAAGATGACTCTTACCTAAAGGGAGTCTAATAGGGGTTTTGACCATATAAAGTTGCAGACAGTGTTGGGTATCTGCCTTGTAGATCGGAGTAACCATAAACTGATGTGTTCTACTCAAACAATTGTTACAAAGTCTCGAGCAATAGACATCCAGCCCTAGTAGACGAATTACAGGAAGAGGGGGGTCAGGTCTTATTTTATGGCCTTGGCCAGTTATACTTAGGCTACATTCACACACATGTACGAGGGACACATATATACGGCCGACGTATATATGGCCGATATACGTCCCCCATATACTTCTATGGGCTCACGGCACCGTACGGGAGCGGTATGGTGCAGCACCGTACTGCTCCGTAGCCCGGGAAAAGATAGGACACCAGGTGTACATTAGGCCAGGTGTACATTAGGCTAAGGTCAGTTTCTAGACCAGATTGTGGTTATGTGCACTAAAAGCTGTTCAATCCTTATTGTACGACACTTCTCTAGTTTCTGAAGAGATGTACTTCAGGATATTTCAATCATTGTAAGCGCATATTTTATATCCCTATCAGGCTGTTGTAACGCTGCAGGATACCCAAATAGAGCTCAATAAGGCCTTACTCCAGGACCATGATGCAGGGAGCAGGAGTTTACCTCTCCGGGGGTCCCTCATGCAGGAAAATAACCGGAGCCTAGAGAAACAACGCGGAGAGCTGGTGAATCTGGAGAAACTTCAGCAACAGCTTCAGCATGAAAAGCAGCGCTGGGAGGGCGAGTGCATCCAGAAGGATCGGGAGTACGAGGAGATAGAGCGCCTGCTCCAGGAGAGGCAGAGAGCGTGCCAGAATCAGGAGCATGTGCTGGAGGAGGAGAGGGAGACGCTCCGGCAGAAGCTCCAGGAGTATCGGCACAATGTGGAGAGGCTGAGCGAAGGCCAGAGGATCGTGGAGACAAAGAGACAGCAGCTCTGTCTGAAGCACAGACTCCTCAGTCACACGCGGCAGAACAGCATGCCAGTACTGATCCCACACGCCAAGACTGAGGTGGCTACATTTACGGTGACACCATGGGGCAAATGATTTTGTATTTTTATTTTGTATAATATTGAGACCCTAAGCTTAGACCAAGTCATGAGTATCAGATCAGTAAGGGTTTGACACCTGGGACCCTAACAAGCAAAATAAAAACTGAGCACAGAGCTATAAGTTTAGCTCCATTCTCTATATAGTGGCCGGTGTTCGTATTCACTTCAATGAGAGCTCAGATTCCATACTGTTCCCAGATCTATATAGAGAATGTTGCTGAATAACCCAAAAGTCATATTGACCTGTCAACAGAAAGTCCCTCCAGGAGGGAATGTACCACTAGTGCGCTCTTTTGGTAAATGTATATTCTTTTAATTCTATGGGTCTGTTTGTGTTGCATACCTAGAGCTTTCCTGGTGTATGTGATGAACATGCACAACAACAACTATGGTTGTCCTTTAAAGGGACACTATACTTTACCCTATTAAACTACTCGGGTAGAGTGTGAAATGTCCTTTCTAGAATTCCCTCTTTCTTATAAAATCTTGCCTGTTTACCTATAAAAGAAATTTCCTCTAAAGTCAAATGCAAATGAGCCGAGGAAAGTCATTTATTTCCTGAGATGAGTCACTTTTAGAAACTGGAGGGGGATCATTAATTCAGATGCCTCTATCTTCTTTTATACAGTACCTAAAACTTGTTTAGTGGTGTCATAGTAAAGATAAGAATCTTGTCTTTTAGATTGCATCAGGCATGTGTTTCTGTGAGCTACAGAGCAGGAGATGTTTGGAGTTTTATAAATAGGCACAGATTTTTATCTTCTGCTCGTGTTTCCAACTATGTCTATAACTCCCTGCATCTCTGGTTCCGTAAATCACAGAACCACAAAAGATGTGATCTAAAAGATGAGATTCTTATCTATAATATAACATTAAAAGCAGGTTTCTAGGTGCTATAGAACCACTCACCTAATTTGCGAATCATTTTTGAGGTGAATTTTTACAGGTGTTATTTCACATGAAAGAGGAAATTTTTGAAATTTAATAGCTGACATTTAATACCTTAGGGGACTGGTAGTTTAGTTAGATGGTGAGTACCGGTAAGATTTTTCTCTTACCACATATCTGAAGATTGTGGTCCATTATAAGAGTAAAACAAACCAATGGATCCATTTCACACTAAAAAGTAAGACTTTATGGGACAAAACTATACAATATGCTGTAATAGCGCAATTCCTCCGCTGCAGATGAGAACAAGGTTGCGTATAGTGAACCCGACGTCCATTCAATGCACTCAAGTGTTTCAGTACTTTTTTTTTTCTCTTTAAAACTAAAAATCTCATCTACACATTTGTTGTGAGGTGTCTTGTGAGACGTCTGACAGTACAAATGCCCCCGGACTTGAGAAGGCCAGCGTGGTTATGTGTCATTATTTAATTTTATGGTGCGCAGAGCGAGAATAGTAAAGGGGATGTGAAGCGTTTTTTCGCCGAAGCGAATGAAAAGCCACTTCTTTACATTAACACGTCTCGGGCAAAGCCAAAATTACAAGTTTAATAAAGTAAGGACAGAGGTTATAAGAAAACGTGTTAGGAAAAATGACTGGACGCGCTAAGTCCTCGCTGGTTCCTGTACACAACACGGCTGGACTCACTCTGGTGTTTTCCTTCATATTACAGGGTGTAAGAAACTCCCAGCATGACAGTCTACAGAACGAAGACTCCATCTATATTAGCAACGCTCTGGCTCAGATGTCGCTCAGCAGCATTACCGCACTCCCAGACTCACACCCACATGTGGATAATACCACGGACTTAGCAGAGACTTCTGACAACAGCCCTGTGGACATCTCTAGTGAACCTTGGAGCTCCTTAATTTCCCGACAGCAGAGACTTGAGAATTCCTCCCGACACAGCAATAAAGACGCCTGTAATAATGGTAATGGAGAACACAATCACTCCACAAATGTGCTGCTTCTATAGTCAACCTGCTTATTATTTCTTTCCATAACCCTCATGTACATGGTATATTTTCTGCTGCCTTCTTGTATGAAGCAGCACGGAGTCAATGAAGGTAACATAAGTTCAAACCTGTATTCGGCAGGTTCCATAAGACCAAGTTCACATCTCAGTTATTTATTCAGTTATTTACCTTAAATATTCTGAGCCAAAACCAGGCAAGGCTAAACACACAGACCATGTACCGTACATCTGTATAAGGTGCTGGAAAAATTCACACCTGTTCCGCATGTTCAACCAAAGACTACTGGTTTTGGCTCCAAAATACTGAAGGAAATAACTGAGACCCTAATGGAGATGGTACTTACACGTTCTGTTTTTAATAGCAGAAAAAATAGCATATGCTATAGAGGGTTGCGGATGTTTGCTTAATGCAAATCTACTATCAAAATCCAGCGTAATTGACTAGGGACTCTTACTCATAGATCCAGGCATCGTGATTGTGGTAATCTTATATTTGTTATCTATGGCCTCCTTCCTTCTAAAATCAACTTTTAAAATTATGCTAATGAGTCTGAAGGACTCTGGTAGCATTGCCAGACCCCCTCAGTGTTGCAGGTTTACAGGCTATTACAAAAAGCAGTTGACTTTAGAAGAAAGGAGGCCGTGGATAACAAATATAAGAAGATTACCTCAGTTTTGATGGTCGATTTCCAGAGCCCCTCCTTGCTGTAACTTTACAGGCTGTTGCAATGAGCAGAGCAGGTTTCCCCTCCCCCTGATCTTCCAGCTGCGGCTAAATCTCACAGACCGAGGTTGAAGTTAGGGAGAAGGTGGTTGGGTGAGACATGTTCTGTTCATTGTAAAAACCTGTGAATCTGCAGCACTGACTCCTTCAAGCTCATTAGCATAGTTATAAAAGTTGATTTTAGAAGTTTGGAGGCCATGGATAGCAAATATATTTAAGAAGATTACCATCTGCAATGTCTTCTTCACACATATATATTGTTCTTCACATACTATTTTGTTCGCACCGTTCCGCGTGTATCTCCCGACAAGTAAGCAGATGTGCCGAACATCTGTAATCTATTCTTCACTGTGTTCTGCACTGTGTTTTTCACTTAAATGATCCTGTGTTCACTGTTTTTATTCTATTCTTCACTGTTCTTCACATCTGCTAACTTGTCGGGAGATAATATACGCGCGGAACAGTGAAGAATAGATCGCAGATGTTTGCAACTTATCAGAAGACATTATTTTTCAATTAAATAAAACATTTTATTCCCGAACCATGGTCCCTTTGAAAAAGTCCCATTGACTTAAAAAACGCGCGTGAAAAACGCACCGAAAACGCAAAAAACGCAAACAACACGCGCGTGAAAAACGCAAAAACACTAATGACGCCAAGGAAAAATGGAACAAAAACGTCAGTTTTTCACGCATTGCACCCTGACGTGAGATGCAACGCTAGTGTGGAAGGGGCCTAAGTAAGACACTTCCATTCCCCTTCTGTTCCCAGGGTCTGTCACACACTCCTTAAACAGATAGTATAACGGAAAGACAAGCCATTTTAAAGGACACCTGTCATCAGGTCTGTGTCACTAGTCCTGTCACCTCTACCTGTTGGAGCAGCTCACAAGGATCCCATCCCAGCCTTTATCTAGTTATTTCATACATTATTCATTGTAAAATCATCTTTTCTTTATAATGTAAATGAGGCTGGTCACATGGTCAGAGGCAGTGATGTCACCCCTGTTACCCCTCCCCTCTCCTCCCCCTGCTCATGTCTGTGTGTAATGTATAGTAAAGCATTGTTAGTGTATCTGCTGACATGCTGCATCCTCCTAATACACAGAGGCACAGACATCAGCTACACATGTACCTGTCATGTTCTGCTATAACATGGCTGCAGCCTGGAGCAGTTGTATCTCTCCTAAACACACACATGCGCACACAGGCTGCAGGGGGCGCCAGCACCAGGAAGCACATCATTATACAGCCTCACATCATTATGCAGGCTGTCAGTCATGCACTGGGGGTGTGGCTGTGCCTCCCACTCATGAATAAGCTGGACAGCTTGAATATGCTAATGACTCATTGGACATTTCACAGGTCATTTGCATACAGCTTTAGGACCTCATTGCTTGGGTTTACAGGCATGTAGAGGGACAATGAAGGGATTGAGGCAATGCTTTGTAATGGCAGTTTATGAAAATATATTTAGTTTAGGGGGTTATTTTGCATGACGGGTTCTCTTTAAACCTTATGACAATGTTCAAAGCGATTCTCCGCTTACCTCACACCAAGTTAGACCTGCACTTTGCTGATGAGATGCAAAAACATTTAAATTGTGCCAGATGAGAATCTGTTCCTTATGGAATAGATATGCTGGTTTGGCTTTTATCCCTCATTATGTTGTGAGTCTATATGACAAAGTAATACTTGATGTAAAGGGAGCTTCCTTAAAGAGAACCTGTTGCCACATTTTTTACAAATGCAGCTAGTGGCAGGTTGCCATAGAGCCCTAGTAACTATCTGACCTCCTTCTTTTAGCTATAAATAGTTTCCCTCACATCCCCATAAAATCAGAGTTATAAACTTGCTTGGTATCTAGGGATCTATAAAGGGAGTCGAGGGGCATGGCCTAATGTCATTTGACCAGGGTGACAGGTCCTTTAGCCTCTTGACATTAGCAAACTGTACCCCAAGCACATATCTGACCACATAAAAAAATCACAGCAGCCCGCATGAACTGCTACGCCTCTCCATGCAGTCTGCTGTGATTTCGTGGGATGTGATATGCTGTGATTTCATGTGCTATATGCATGGTGTACAGTTTGTTAGAAGGCTAAAGGACCTTCAATGATGTCACCCTTGTCACATTACGTTACTGCTGCATACAGAGAAAGCATGGGGAGGAGCTGTTGGATTCTGAGAAGGCCATGCCCAACTTGACTCGCTATAGACATCCTTGGATACCAGGTAAAATTATTGATTATATGGGAATCTGAGAGGAACAATTTTTAGCTAAAAGAAGGGTGTCAGCTAGTTACTAGGGCTCTATGGGAACCTGCCACTAGCTGTATCTGTGAAAAATGTGGTGACAGGTTCCCTTTAAATTACAGTTGCATGTGTTTGTTGTACACCCCATTCTCCATTCATTCCTTACATTGAAAAACCTGCAGTGTGAAATGTTTACTTTTAGTTGTATTGCCGGGTAAGGCATTTACTTGGATAGTGACTTTGGCTGCACAATATGAAGATGGCCATGTGACACGGTGTCACTGCAAGTCACGATTGTGAATGTAGCATTAATGCAACTTATAGCAGCCATGGCAATGCAGTCCTGCTGGATTATTGGTTGCAAGTGCAATGCATCAGAATTTTTCTTAGTTTATGTCATATAGCCCCAGCCTTATGGTCCAGAGTTAAAAAGAAAAAAAATCTCATATATATATATATATATATATATATATATATTACACATAAATGTGTGTCTGCATATACAAGTACGGCACTCACCATTGAGATTCATTGGATTTACAGAAACAGCCAAATTAAAAACATGAACAGACTTTTCCATCAGCTCTCCATTTGCTGATGCAGTCAGTCGGGATGTAGTATTGTCTCTTTCCAGCTGCTGCTATTGTAATTAATGCACGGAAACATCTCCGAATCCTCAGTGGATACCGGCATTAGCTTTGGAGGACCTGTGCACATGGATCACTTCCAAGGCAGCCGGATCCTCTCTCTGTCCCCAGTGCATCTTCAAATGGTTCTGTTTCCTGGACTTGTCAGTCATATGTGTCGTTTCAGCGCTCGGTTGTGTTTTATTCCCCGTCTAGCTGCGTGTTGTGAATAGTAACAATATAAAGGGTATGTAAAAATTACACGTACAAAGAAATCTCCTCTGTCATCATAGATATTTACATACTACCCATGTCATATGGTGCTTAGGTAAGTTATAGGAGTCTACCATCAGTATACCCTTTAATATCAATCTTCTTCTATTGTGCAATGTACCGTTTTTTCCTTATTATATCTCAGGACGGCGCCATTCTCTTCGGGTCTCGAATTTTTTTAAAATGTAGCTGTTCTTGGATGTAATAAAAACTGTTTAATGTGCAAGAGAAAAAGACAAACAGGTAAGTTATAAGAGTATATCTCATGGTAGATGCCCTTTAAAGGGAACCTGTCATCAGAAATTGGCCTAATAAACCACTAGCAGTCTGTTGTCAAGCAGCTGAGCAGCTTCTAGATGATGTTTCTTTCATGGCCTGGTGGTGGCATGAACCAGAAAATCAACTTTGAAGTGAGATGTAAATTGGTTTTATGAAGTCAAGGAGGCGGAGAGTTTAACACTGAAGTCAAGATTTACCTGACTTAGAGTGTCCCCTTTACTGTAATTGATGGTCCTGTGTCCAGGGACATCATTGATAAAATTAAGTCTCGTCAATGATGTCAATTACATGGGAAGAGGTGTTCAGAGGCAGGGAGAGCTTGACTTCTGTGTTTATCTCTCCGCCTCCCTGACTTTATACATCTCAATTCAAAGTTGATTTTGAAGTGAGATGTCACCATGCTGGGCCATGAAAGAAACATGATCTAGAAGTTGTTCCACTGATTGACAACATACTAGGAGTGGTTTATTAGGTGAAGTTCCCTTTAAGTGTGATAATTCTGTTCCACTTGTGTTTCAACACACACATTAGACCCTAAAAATCTTATTAGCATCCTGGGAAGCACAACAAATTCTGACCCCTGTCTCTATGGTGGCCTGATGGGTTTCCTTAGTTAAACTTGATCAGGGAATGTTTGAATGGGCATTTAAAGGGGTTATCCCCCTATACCAGTGATGGCAAACCTTTTAGTGACCGAGTGCCCAAACTACAACCAAGATCCGCTTATTTATCACAAAGTGCCAACACAGAAGTTTAAGTTGAGATTCATACTCCCTTCTCTGTCACAGCTTTCATTGATACCAGCACCTGAGGACACCAATAAAGCAGAAAATAGAAGAAATTTGGACGATCATTGTAGCTTCTCTCCAGGGTCCCATAAACAGGAAGAATTGTCAGGGCCGGAGCAGGAGCTACAATGATAATCCAGATCTGGCCACACCTTCCCTCTCCTCCAATAGTCCCAGGTAGCCCTGTCATTTTAAAATAGCTCTGTGCGCAGCAAGTCCTGGGCTGTCTGGGACTGCAGGAAGATACCCGGAGTCATCTCTGGTGACTGCCCGGGTGCCAACAGAAAGGGCTCTGAGTGCCACTTCTGACACCAGTGCCATAGGTTAGCCACCACTGCCCTATACTGTTGGATCAGAAAAAACTGATTAGCGAGGGTCTGACTGCTGGGTCTCAGCATGTGTCCTGCTGCTCCGTTGAAAAGGGGACTCCCTTTCTTTGGAATGTCGAGGGTCCCGCTCTTGAGTTGGGTAGGGGTCCCACCAAACAGAGCCTTGCCGATCTGCTAGCATAGGAGATAACGTCATAAGTTGGGATAAACCCTTTAAGAGAATGCCTTGTGAATATCCCAGCAGTACATTGTGTACATCAACTCCAATCCTTCCCAACACATATGTATATAACGGGAAGTTGTTTCAATTATAACTCTTTGTATATTACAACTTCATAAAAATGTACCAACAAAACCAAACGAACAGACCTGGAATACAGTCATAGAGATGTGGAGGTATACAAAACTGACTGAAGTATAAGGGGAAGTACTGGAGTAACCACCTATAGCGTCACCAGCAACAAACTGCAGGGGACCGAGTCACAGCCAAATATGTCAGATGGTCCAACTCCACGTATGAGATGACACAACAGCAGGAGAACTCTGATTGGTGACTACATCCATCCGGAAAGTAAAAAAAAAATTCTGCTGTACTTAGAATGGAGAATTGGACAATATTACAGTTCAGTAGTAATCAATTATTATCCTAATAGACAGGGCAGCCTTCCCTCTCTATTATGATAAGATGTTACTTCGAAGACAGTGATATGGTGTGAATTGTAGTTACTGGTTTGTATCCGATATACCCAAATACCAATATAAAATGTGAACCCTGTATAGCATAGTGACCCGTCCGTAGCACAGGAAGTGCAGTGACCGGCTTTACTGTACAGTTGAAATCTCTTGTTGCGATCTCCATCCCTGACTTGTCTTTATGTAGTGACTGAATATCCTCCCTGTGTGACTATGTTTACATTGCAGAGCACAGCTGTACTGTGTCACATCCACACATGGCGCCAAATGTTATCCTGCCCGTGATGAAACATAAGCACGCTGTGTGCCTGGATCTGATCCTAACGGGCCCAGCCACAATATGTGACTATATAGCCTTAGTATAATGTTTTACTAAGATGAAAAGGAGAAGTCTTAGTAGTTCATGCGTTCCTGTATAAGATTACACTACATAACTAATTTATTGTGCTTTTTTGTCCAAGTTCTCATGACAATATTGTGCATGGATAATTAATAATTATAATAACCCCAATTTTCTGCATTTCATCCCTATTTAAAGGGATTGTACCAAGGTTGATTGTTCCTCTTTTACCACAAGATGGGGGATAACAATCTGATTGTTGGGGTCTGACTGCTGGGACTTCAGTAATTGATTGATCGGTAGGTCACGCATGTGTCCTGACCATCAATTCAATACTATGGGAGCATTGGAAATAGCAGAGCACAGCGCTTGGCTATCTGTGCCATTCCATTTTACTGTCTATAAAAGCACCAGAAATAACAGAGTGCTTTGCTATTTCCAACACCCACACGGTGAAGCCAATTGGTAAGATCTAAAGTTCTTTTTTCGCTCAGTAATGTACACTCTACTCCCCATCATGACAGAATGAAAACAAATTTGTCGATATTTTGCTTCTTTATTAAACAAGAAAAACTGAGATATCACATGGTGATAATTATTCAGCCCCTTTGATCAGTATTGAGTAGAAGCTTTGGAGCTGGTGCAGACAGGAGTCTTCTTTGGAAGATGCTACAAGTTTCTCACACCTGAATTTGGGAATCCTCTGCCTCTTCCTTGCAGATCCTCTCCTGTTCCACCAGGTTGGATGGTAAACGTTGGTGGAGGACATTTCATGTCTCTCCAGAGATGCTCAATTGGGTTTAGGTCCGGGCTCTGGCTGGGCCAGTCAGGAATGGTCACAGAGATGTCCTGAAGCCTCTGCTCTGTTATTTTAGCTGTGAGCTTAGGGTCATTGTCTTGTTGGAAGCTGAACCTTCGGCCCAGTCTGAGGACCTCTGGAAGATGTTTTCATCCAGGATCTTGACCACATTCATCTTTCCTTCGGTTGCAACCAGTGGTCCTGTCCCTGCCCCCATAGCATGATGCTGCCCCCACCAAGTGTCACTGCTGGGATTGTATTTGGCAGGTGATATAGTCTGGGTGTCCTTCAAGTATTTTTTAGCAGCTTTAATATGTCTTGCACTGATGAGAGGCTTCTGTCTGCAGAAAGCCCTGACTGGTGGAGTCTGCAGTGATAGATGACTAAGTGGAACTTTCTCCCATCTCACTACTTCATCTCTGGAGCTCAGCCACATTATTCTTGGGGTTCTTCTTTACCTTTCTCACCAAGGCTCTTCTCCCAAGATTGCTTGGTTTGGCTGGACGACAAGGTCGAGTAAGAGTTATGGTCAGCCCAAATTTCTTCCATTTAAGGATTATGGAGGCCACTGTGCTCTTAAGATCCTTGAGTGCTGCAGAAATTCTTTTGTAACCTTGGCCAGATCTGTGCCTTGCCACAATTCTGTCTCTGTGCTCCTTGGGCAGTTCCTTAGACCTCATGAATCTCATGTTCTCTGACATGCACTGTTAGCTGTGAGGTCTTATATAGACAGGTTTCTTCCTTTCCTAATCAAGTACATTATGTTTAATTAAACACAGCTGGACTCCAATGAAGGAGTAGAACCATCTTGAGGAGGATCAGAAGGAAATGGGAGTTCATTTTGAGTGTCACGTCAAATGTTTTGAATACTTATGACCATGTGTTATTTCAGTTTTTCTTGTTTAATAAATCAGCAAAAATATCTACATTTCTGTGTTTTTTTCTGACCAATTGACTGCAATGAAACAGAGTGAAAAATTTGGAGGGGTCGAAATACTTTCCATAGTTGCTGTAATAAAATGAGGTAGAGTTGAGATGTTAAGGAGGAATGATTAGCACTATATTACAAAGTGACTGGAGCCATTTTAAGGTTTGTGTCCAGATACAACCTGCAACATAGGTGGCTCAGTTTTTGAACAAAAAACACATTCGTTTTTTAAAATCTTGGATAATTTCTTGAAGTTATTTGTTTTACTTGGCATAAGATCTTATTTTCTAATAATATTATCTGTATTTTTCAGATATCAACGCAGCGCACGTCATTTTCTGTGGAACACTGCTGGCCTCCTCAGGACATAATATTAACACTGGGACCCCCCATCAAACCTCACAGATCTCAGAAAGCACGAAAACACTCCACGATGACTCCCCACCTTGTGTAGAAAATGGACTGGTGGAAGAAACTATAGTTTACCTCTGACTGTGGAGCGGGTCACAATGCCATTTGCTGGTAGAACCGGCAATCCATTGTCTCTAAAACGAGACTGCAAACCTTGTAAATGTAAATCCCTTTAAGTATAACATTTGCCATTGATTGGCAATCGCATAGAGCATTGCGCACAGGGGGCAAATATCCATTTTTGGGATATCTGCTGTCAGTATGGTTGATCAGTGCAATGAACTCTCCGTGGTCTACTACTAATGTCTGGCCGATCTATTGCTTATGTTCTCATATCACGGGTCTGCTTGATACTAGAGTATATCCAGAATATAGTATTTCTAGAAAACTCTTGGACTCGCATACAAATTACCTTCTAGTACTCATCGCTTCCAGATAGTGTAACAAATACAACCTCTAACGTCAGGTCTCACGTAGAAGGACCCTTTAATCATTAAGGGGTCAGCTTGTTTTTTTTTCTTGTGGAAAACCGCTAAGTTATTGTAAATAGTTTTTTTTTGTATTCTATATATGTAGAAAATTACCTGTTTATGGCACCTTTCCAAACCACACGAAATATACAAGCTGGTAAACGCGGCATCACGTCAGTGGATAAGACTTTGTGATCTTGCTGTAAGGCTGTGTTCACATCGCTTTAGTGAACTATGGTATATGCAGAGGTAAAGCTTCTGCTGCCTACTCCAGACATATCCATAGGCCACCTCTCGGTGTCCCTATTTTTGCATATCCTGACCTAGAGTATGGTATTCTATACAGAGAGATGCTGTAAAGGAAAAAGCTGTCCCATGTTAGTCTATGGGCAGTGTATATCACTGCATGTCTGCACAGTGTCTTATATCCTTGCCTTACATCACACCGATATGGCAGGAACTCTCCCCCGATGTATATCTCTGACGATCGGCCCCTTATACATTATTCTGCCAGTCCATCATAAAGCCAGAATCTTTTACATTGTTATCTGTTGAAAGTCTAATGTCTGTCCTTATTATCTCCCCCTTAAGACATGAATAGAGCTGTCAGGAATCTCCGTACCCCTGCTCCTCAGAAACAACATGCATGTCTGGCCTTACTGTCAATTATGACAGCTACATTGAAGGGGTTGTCCACTTTACCTCATGTGTTTTGTAATGTGTGTGTAAGTATGAGGGCAGGATATTTGGTAATTTACCAATATACATCTAGTAATAGTTCTGTTTCGCTTCCTAGATATGTAAAGTGAAGCCTCCTGTCTTTTTTCCTCATCAGTCAGAGATTCCTGACCATAAAATGGCTGCTGATGGAGGGTCATGTGATCTCTTAACTGTCCATGAGCAATTGCCCTGCCCGGACCTTATGATAGTATTCATGAATATAAGATTAAGGTCCTGGCAGGGAGATCACATGACCCTACATCTGCGGCCATTCTATGGCTGATGAGGTAAAAGACAGGAGGCTTTACTTTACATATCAAGAAAGTGGTGCAGAACTAACAATAGATGTGTGTTGGTAAATTACCTAATATCCTGCCCCACACACATTACAGAATACATGAGGCAAGGTGGCCAGCCCGTGTAAGGCTAGTAGCTGTCTCCCTTAGTCTGTCAAATGTCACAATGCAGATGGACCTCATGGATCACCTAGTACAGGCATTAAGGCAGTGTCTATACTGCACAATCAGATTTCCATAGGCAAGAAAATAGGTAAAAACACACTCCACTTTTATCCACAGCATAGGTCACATACAGGCACAATGGTTGTTACCTCCTGAGAGTGATCCTTCCTCCAGGTCTGTTGGTTTAATATATAATTGCTGGACATGGCTGCATCTTGGGAAATGTTGGATATTCTACTTATTTTTTAAGCAATCCAGCATTGTATTCTACCAATTACTGATTTGAATCTGTTATGTACCCCATTACTAAAGTCATTTTCTAATGACCTATCATGTACAAATACTAGCCTTGTAACATTCACCCCAAGGATCAATTCCAACAGAATCGCTGCATCACAAAATGTATTATTTTTGCATTTTTAGGCCATTTGGAAATCCCTTTTAAATCCAGCCAAAAGCCCCTTTATCAATACTCAGGTACTCTCTGTGCAGACATGAGAAGTGTAAGGATAGAGGGAGCACATAGTACTACAGTACTCTCTGTGTAAACATGAGTAGTGTAAGAATGGAGGGAGGACATAGTACTCCAGTACTCTCTGTGCAGACATGAGTAGTGTAAGGATGGAGGGAGAGCATAGTACTGCAGTACTCTCTGTGTAAACATGAGTAGTGTAAGAATGGAGGGAGGACATAGTACTCCAGTACTCTCTGTGTAGACATGAGTAGTGTAAGGATGGAGGGAGGACATAGTACTCCAGTACTCTCTGTGCAGACATGAGTAGTGTAAGGATGGAGGGAGGACATAGTACTCCAGTACTCTCTGTGTAAACATGAGTAGTGTAAGAATGGAGGGAGGACATAGTACTCCAGTACTCTGTGTGCAGACATGAGTAGTGTAAGGATGGAGGGAGCGCATAGTACTCCAGTACTCTCTGTGTAGACATGAGTAGTGTAAGGATGGAGGGAGAGCATAGTACTCCAGTACTCTCTGTGCAGACATGAGTAGTGTAAGGATGGAGGGAGGGCATAGTACTTCAGTACTCTCTGTGCAGACACGAGTAGTGTAAGGATGGAGGGAGGACATAGTATTCCAGTACTCTCTGTGCAGACATGAGTAGTGTAAGGATGGAGGGAGGACATATTACTCCAGTACTCTCTGTGCAGACATGAGTAGTGTAAGGATGGAGGGAGGACATAGTACTCCAGTACTCTCTGTGCAGACATGAGTAGTGTAAGGATGGAGGGAGGACATAGTACTCCAGTACTCTCTGTGCAGACATGAGTAGTGTAAGGATGGAGGGAGGACATAGTATTCCAGTACTCTCTGTGCAGACATGAGTAGTGTAAGGATGGAGGGAGGACATAGTACTCCAGTACTCTCTGTGTAGACATGAGTAGTGTAAGGATGGAGGGAGGACATAGTACTCCAGTACTCTCTGTGCAGACATGAGTAGTGTAAGGATGGAGGGAGGACATAGTACTCCAGTACTCTCTGTGTAAACATGAGTAGTGTAAGGATGGAGGGAGGACATATTACTCCAGTACTCTCTGTGCAGACATGAGTAGTGTAAGCATGGAGGGAGGACATAGTACTCCAGTACTCTCTGTGCAGACATGAGTAGTGTAAGGATGGAGGGAGGACATAGTACTCCAGTACTCTCTGTGCAGACATGAGTAGTGTAAGGATGGAGGGAGGACATAGTACTCCAGTACTCTCTGTGCAGACATGAGTAGTGTAAGGATGGAGGGAGGGCATAGTACTCCAGTACTCTCTGTGTAGACATGAGTAGTGTAAGGATGGGGGGAGAGCATAGTATTCCAGTACTCTCTGTGCAGACATGAGTAGTGTAAGGATGGAGGGAGGACATAATACTCCAGTACTCTTTGTGCAGACATGAGTAGTGTAAGGATGGTGGGAGAGCATAGTACTCCAGTACTCTCTGTGCAGACATGAGTAGTGTAAGGATGGTGGGAGAGCATAGTACTCCTGTACTCTCTGTGCAGACATGAGTAGTGTAAGGATGGAGGGAGAGCATAGTACTCCAGTACTCTCTGTGCAGACATGAGTAATGTAAGGATGGAGGGAGCGCATAGTACTCCAGTACTCTCTGTGCAGACATGAGTAGTGTAAGGATGGAGGGAGCGCATAGTACTCCAGTACTCTCTGTGCAGACATGAGTAGTATAAGGATGGAGGGAGGACATAGTACTCCAGTACTCTTTGTGCAGACATGAGTAGTGTAAGGATGGAGGGAGGACATAGTACTCCAGTACTCTCTGTGCAGACATGAGTAGTGTAAGGATGGAGGGAGGACATAGTATTCCAGTACTCTCTGTGCAGACATGAGTAGTGTAAGGATGGAGGGAGAGCATAGTACTCCAGTACTCTCTGTGCAGACATGAGTAGTGTAAGGATGGAGGGAGGACATAGTACTCCAGTACTCTCTGTGTAGACATGAGTAGTGTAAGGATGGAGGGAGAGCATAGTACTCCAGTACTCTCTGTGTAGACATGAGTAGTGTAAGGATGGAGGGAGCGCATAGTACTCTCTGTGTAGACATGAGTAGTGTAAGGATGGAGGGAGGGCATAGTACTCCAGTACTCTCTGTGTAGACATGAGTAGTGTAAGGATGGAGGGAGCACATAGTACTCCAGTACTCTCTGTGTAGACATGAGTAGTGTAAGGATGGAGGGAGCACATAGTACTCCAGTACTCTCTGTGCAGACATGAGTAGTGTAAGGATGGTGGGAGAGCATAGTACTCCAGTACTCTCTGTGCAGACATGAGTAGTGTAAGGATGGAGGGAGGACATAGTACTCCAGTACTCTCTGTGCAGACATGAGTAGTGTAAGGATGGAGGGAGAGCATAGTACTCCAGTACTATCTGTGCAGACATGAGTAGTGTAAGGATGGAGGGAGGACATAGTACTCCAGTACTCTCTGTGCAGACATGAGTAGTGTAAGGATGGAGGGAGAGCATAGTACTCCAGTACTATCTGTGCAGACATGAGTAGTGTAAGAATGGAGGGAGGACATAGTACTCCAGTACTCTCTGTGCAGACATGAGTAGTGTAAGGATGGAGGGAGGACATAGTACTCCAGTACTCTCTGTGCAGACATGAGTAGTGTAAGGATGGTGGGAGAGCATAGTACTCCTGTACTCTCTGTGCAGACATGAGTAGTGTAAGGATGGAGGGAGAGCATAGTACTCCAGTACTCTCTGTGCAGACATGAGTAATGTAAGGATGGAGGGAGCGCATAGTACTCCAGTACTCTCTGTGCAGACATGAGTAGTGTAAGGATGGAGGGAGAGCATAGTACTCCAGTACTCTCTGTGTAGACATGAGTAATGTAAGGATGGAGGGAGGGCATAGTACTCCATTACTCTCTGTGCAGACATGAGTAGTGTAAGGATGGAGGGAGGACATAGTACTCCAGTACTCTCTGTGCAGACATGAGTAGTGTAAGAACGGAGGGAGGACATAGTACTCCAGTACTCTCTGTGTAGACATGAGTAGTGTAAGGATGGAGGGAGAGCATAGTACTCCAGTACTCTCTGTGTAGACATGAGTAGTGTAAGGATGGAGGGAGCGCATAGTACTCTCTGTGCAGACATGAGTAGTGTAAGGATGGAGGGAGGGCATAGTACTCCAGTACTCTCTGTGCAGACATGAGTAGTGTAAGGATGGAGGGAGCACATAGTACTCAAGTACTCTCTGTGCAGACATGAGTAGTGTAAGGATGGAGGGAGAGCATAGTACTCTCTGTGCAGACATGAGTAGTGTAAGGATGGACGGAGGACATAGTATTCCAGTACTCTCTGTGCAGACATGAGTAATTTAAGGATGGAGGGAGGGCATAGTACTCCAGTACTCTCTGTGCAGACATGAGTAGTGTAAGGATGGTGGGAGAGCATAGTACTCCAGTACTCTCTGTGCAGACATGAGTAGTGTAAGGATGGAGGGAGAGCATAGTACTCCAGTACTCTCTGTGCAGACATGAGTAATGTAAGGATGGAGGTAGCGCATAGTACTCCAGTACTCTCTGTGCAGACATGAGTAGTGTAAGGATGGAGGGAGAGCATAGTACTCCAGTACTCTCTGTGCAGACATGAGTAATGTAAGGATGGAGGGAGGACATAGTACTACAGTACTCTCTGTGTAGACATGAGTAGTGTAAGAATGGAGGGAGGACATAGTACTCCAGTACTCTCTGTGCAGACATGAGTAGTGTAAGGATGCAGGGAGAGCATAGTACTCCAGTACTCTCTGTGCAGACATGAGTAGTGTAAGGATGCAGGGAGAGCATAGTACTCCAGTACTCTCTGTGCAGACATGAGTAGTGTAAGGATGGAGGGAGCGCATAGTACTCTCTGTGCAGACATGAGTAGTGTAAGGATGGAGGGAGAGCATAGTACTCCAGTACTCTCTGTGTAGACATGAGTAGTGTAAGGATAGAGGGAGCACATAGTACTCCAGTACTCTCTGTGTAGACATGAGTAGTGTAAGGATGGAGGGAGGGCATAGTACTCCAGTACTCTCTGTGCAGACATGAGTAGTGTAAGGATGGAGGGAGAGCATAGTACTCCAGTACTCTCTGTGCAGACATGAGTAGTGTAAGGATGGAGGGAGAGCATAGTACTCCAGTACTCTCTGTGTAGACATGAGTAGTGTAAGGATGGAGGGAGAGCATAGTACTCCAGTACTCTCCATGCAGACATGAGTAGTGTAAGGATGGAGGGAGAGCATAGTACTCCAGTACTCTCTGTGCACACATGAGTAGTGTAAGGATGGAGGGAGCACATATGTTCTATGTCATGATGGAGATTAGATGTCAGTGAACACCTGGCTCTACAACAAGCGATTCTCTCCAGTTATTCTGTGTATTGAAGGCTCGGCTAACACTGTCCAGTGATCACTTGTCAGCTCTTAGTACAGGAGTCTTTTATGCAGAATTCCCGTTTCCCAACAGTGAAATTGGTTTGGAAAGTCTTATTTACTTCTGTCTGGGACAATGCACAAGGCCGTTATCATCAGATAATGTACAGATTAAAATCTAACTACATCAAATGTGGTAGTAACACTAATGACTACAACTCTATGTACAGAAAATGTTCCTTATATACTTCCCAAATATGGATTCCGTTATTTAATATTGAACGAGTCAGGGAATGTTACTTTGAAAGTCTTCAAAATATCCATTATTGCCTACATTTTTTTTCCAAATATTTTTCTAAAAATTTTGGTATCTAAATCTTGCAACTACATTAAAAACAGGATGCTACAGGTAGCAATATTACTGCAAATATGAAGGTGTAATATATGAAGGGACTAGTAACCTCCACAGTATCATGAAGATCCAGGACGGTCACCCAAGCAGATGGTGAGTTGATATCCACCGACGCTCTTTAAATACTTGTAGAATTTTCTTTATTAAGTATCACACTGCAATCCACCGAATTCCAACATCTGCTTTAGTAACACCTCTGCAGTCAAATCCTTGTAGTTTGTAACCTGTTTCCATGAAAAGGCATTCAATAGAATCAGTTTATGTTACTAAATAAAGTTCACGATAGACAAAAGATAATGTAACTTTAAGACCAGACTACATCGGGTTTGTTTGTAGTCTGTCACCATGGAGACTTAAGGGTCTGCTAAAGAGTTTAGTAAAAATTTGAGTTCATTTTTCAAAGGTGAATTGCCGCTTTATGTCTTCATTCACATCTCGTATTTTCTGTTTGTCTTAAGTATACGTTAAGGGGATTCCCAATGTTTCTTACAATCTTGAGTGAAAACATATAATTCTATATGTCTTCCTGCACCTCCCCGCAGTGGGCGATTCCCCAGTTGAGGGGATATGGGACACTTTCTTTTATCCCAGTGATATCACTGGGGACATTCATCCTGCGGATTGACATATATGCTTGGCAGAGGCCGTGGTTGGATGCCCTACATTGCATCCGTCCCCCATTGGCTTTATTGGCCTCCGCTGAGCAAATTTATTTCTCGGCAGGTTGAAAAGAGTATATAACATGTGCTGTACAGATAGAGGCTAAACAAACGCCAGTATATATCTATGCATACATAGTGTACATGTCAGGAGCTTACCTGGTGGATACGCTGTGCATATCCAAAAGCATGATGTGAACTTGGCCTATAAGTGATAAAGTGTCCTGCACACTAAGTAGGTCTTGGCATATGATAAACCAGACAGGATTGGCTCCTGCCTGTATAACACTATTACTAATGTGCCAACACCGTGGTGAAGACCGCTCATATGCTGATGAGTGTGAAAACCTCGACACATGACTGAGCTCTCCATTATCACATTACTCCCTGGCACAGATGCTACATGATGTCCACCTGAACAATGGTAGATCTGATGCAAAGTACTGGTTCTGTTGTTGTTATGTTCTGACTCATAATAGTTCTTGTGGGTAGCCGGGCTTGTCCCAGCAGCTCGCCCAGATATCACTGCCTGTACATTATCTTCTATAGTCGACCAAATCTAATGTTTTAAAAATCTGTAGGTGAACAATGTATCCATGACGTGCCGGATCATGCTGAATTTCCACTACATTATTCCAATGTCTGTGATGGAGATAAAGAATTGCACTACAGCCTAATATCACATTCTGATTTCTCCTCCTTTGTATAGATAAACCATGTGCCGAATATATGTTCCTTGTAGTGTTTTGGTAAATGTACAATTGTATTTATATCTAAATGGTGTCCGTGTGGTTTTTGTGTCATGAGCCATGGTGGTCCTGTCTCCTTGCCTCAAAGCTGAGGTTGAGGTTGCTCTATTTGGTTGCTTTTACACACTTCTGATAAATCCCCCTTCATCTCTATTCCTTACATTACTTATACCAATCCCCACCTTTTACACCTTATTAAAGGAAACCTACCATTTGATTTAATGCATTATGAACCAAACATGCTTTTATAATGCTGTAGCTACACTGATGCAGAAATATAACTTGTTTAATCCCTGAACTGAGTGGTTTTGCGGAAAAAACAATTATAAAATTATGATAATGAGGCTGTGTCGCTCCAGCAGCTGCCTCTGCACTTCTCCTCTGACCGTAATTATGCACTGCTCCAACCTTGTCATGCTCAGCATAAGCTGAGAATATGTCATCACTGTGTTGTCCCTGACAGGCAGAAGTAATCAATTGCTGCACCATCCCCCAGCTGCTGTGTATGAGTCATCCAGCTCACGTTCATGAGTCCTGTCTGGACAGTTCAGGAAGCTCATTGTAATGTGTTTACGTAAGGCAACCAGCCTGCACCCAGCTTTCCCAAGGTGCTGAATTTTGTAATTGTTTTTGAGCAAAACCACTTGGTTCAGGGATTAAACAGGATATGTTTCTGCACCAGTGTAGCTACAGCATTCTCAAGGTATGCTTGCTTCATAATGCATAAAAGCAAATGGTAGATTTCCTTTAAAGACTGTCATGGAGACCCTCCATGGGATAAAATAACTGGATCACATTGCTCAGACTTACTGATTCTAGTTTTTTGCCATCCATATTAATCTTGATTGATCTTGAAGCGGGTGGTGTGTAAGACACTGGGGCAGATTTACTTACCCGGTCCATTCGCGATCCAGCGGCGCGTTCTCTGCGCTGGATTCGGGTCCGGCCGGGATTTATTAAGGTAGTTCCTCCGCCGTCCACCAGGTGGCGCTGCTGCGCTGAAGTCCGCTGGAATGCTTCGAAATACACCGGCCTATCCTGGATGAAAGTGAGTGAAATTTTTGCGACACAATTTTTTTTTTTAATGTGGCGGTTTTTCCGAATCCGTCGGGTTTTCGTTCGGCCACGCCACCCCCCCCCCGGGGCAATTCAGGTACAATCGGCGCAAATCGGAAATATTCGGGGAACACGTCGGGAAAACGCGAATCGGGTCCTTAGTAAATGACCCCCACTGCCTCCGGTGCTTGTCTCATACATTGTTCCATCACGTAGTTCGTCTGGTGGGATAAAAATTACACCTTTTAGACACATGAGTCGAAAAAATGCAATTACACAGAAGAACTGCCTTTCCTCCTTCCTCATTGTTTTTAGGGGAAATGTATTGTGATTTCCAGTGCATGTGACTCACAGTCTCAGAGACTGATTATATCTCCGCGCTCCTGCTAATAACTACTCTGCTGACTGCTACCACCTCAGAATGGGGCATAATAATGGGGTGCAGGGGACAATTAAATTAGTGGGTTGCAGCGGATCCCATGGTGTAGCTCTTAGTCACTTACATTAAGCTCCACATTGACCGTTCCCATTCAAACTGCTTGGCTTTAAGTATATGGTAAAAGTTAGAGTAGACACTAAATATAACATGGCAATAATACAGATGCAATCTGGCATCGATAAATAAACCCTAGTTTTGCGAAGTAGAGCGAAGAATTCTGTGATTTTGTAATATTCTCACTGTATTGGTTGTTCACCCTTTTCTACATTCTCTGCTTCCTGTCATAGAATGGAAAGTATCTGTTATATACTGTACATATCTCTCATCTGTATTGTACTGTATGTGAATTCACAGGCTGCAGATTTACTGTATATCTTGGAGGAGCTGGCGGCAGACATCATTCTATTTTATTCTACATCTACATGTTAAAGAAAAATCTGCATGGATGTTTGTCCACCCTACATTAAAAAAAAAAGTATCTACAATAAGGAGGACGCAGATAGAGTTGAATGGATTCCTGTAATGATACAGAGAGCTGTCAGCAGAGCCTTACGGGTGCAGTGATGTCATCACAAAGCGCCTGCGGGGCACTGCTGCAGTACAGACCTGGTGGAGGAGGAGGCAGGACAGCAGCGGGGGAAGGAAGAAAGGGGAGTACACATTATTTATCTTAAAGAGGACCTGTCACCGCAGAAAAAACCCACAGAGCTAATGTGCCCCCCATAATCCTCCCCCCAGCCCCTTCCTCACTAGCCATTTTTTTTAAAAATATATGTGCAGTAAATGGATTTAAAATGATCCGACCTCTTATCAAGTAAGAGGTCGGATCGTGTATCCGGCGCGCTGGCAGTCGACATTCTTCTACAATGTGACCCCCTAATGAATAACGCCGACAATCAGCGCGCAACATTGCTTATTCTCATTGCCGGCCGGCCGCGCCGCACTGTCAGCTTCTTCTACAATGTGTCCGCTGGCGGGGACTGCCAGCACGCCGGATACACAATCCGACCTCTTACTTAGTAAGAGGTCGGATCGTTTAAAATCCATTTACTGCACATATATTTAAAAAAAAGGCTAGGGAGAAAGGGGCTGGGGGGAGGATTATGGGGGGCACATTAGCTCTGTGGGTTTTCCGAGGTGACAGGTCCTCTTTAATGAAACAAAAGAGGGTCCATAGTGAGAGGGGGAGCAGAGAAGGGGGCACAATTAAAGGGGGGAGAAGAAGTGGGGACCATAACAAGAAGTGGAACAATGAGGGGGGCACACTAAGAGGGGGAGCAGATAATGGGCACAATAAGGAAGGGGCGCAATGACGGGGGTGCAAGGAAAGGAGAGAGGGAGCAGAGAATAGGACCACAATAAGGGGGAGGGGGATTTTGTACTCGGTAAGATTTTACAGTGTAAAGCTACAGTCACACGACTATGGCTTTTATGCTGTGGCTACTGTGGGGCTAGAAGCTCCTTTCCTATCCTTGTCAGGAATTGTGATAATTTTCCCCTTTACACTGCCTCCACAATAAGTGCATGTGTACGCCAGCGCACAATGCAATGACGCATAATACATTTTTATGATGATGTTTCTTTCTTGATGTTACCTGAATGGCCACTTGATGTGGCGCATCGGACCCCTCTGTGGTTCTACCCACAGCTGTGCAGTACTTTAATGAAACTGGAGCGGTACACTGTGGCCTCATTGCACAAGCGTAGTGGAACAGTGTGCACAGTGTAGTATGCCAGCTTCACTGTGTGACTGCGCAGACGCCGGGAGCATCGGAAAGTATAAAGGATTTTTTATTTTACGAGCGGACACAAAGGGACCATAAGAACCATAGGTGTCCCAAATACCCTGACAGGTCCTCTTATATTTTCATTTTACCGTAAACCTTAAAATTATTTTAACATTTCCTGAAAAAAGAACCTAAAATTCCACAAAATTAACAAACTGTAAACTTCTGGTCTTTGCTCCAGATTTAAAAGACATCTACCACCAGGATGAAGGATTCCTATGCCCTGGTTTTTAAGAAAAAAAAGGCTATAAAAATCATGCAAATAAGCCTGAGGGACTCAAGGCTCCATTATCCACACCTATGGAGACCAGAGCCCCTCAGGCTCAATTGCATAATTTTAAAAGCTTTTTTTTTTTTTTTGGAAATACCAGGGCATAAGTAGCTAAAAGAGAGCAGATCCTGTCGGTGAAGGGGGGCACAACAGTATGTCAGTGTGCTTGGTCTACAATCTTTCATCCTGGTGGTAGATGAGGTTTAAAGAGGTTTTCTTCAGAAAAAAGTAGCCATGTTAGTACATACTGTAATACTGTATAACAACTAAGCTCCATCTGCAATACTGGCACCAACTATGGTCACGTGTGGCAATGTTTTTTGTAAGAAAGTAGTCTGTTTTTTAAACTCTGTTCAAGCAGTTTAATGAAATCAGTCATTACCCATTTTTTGCTGTCGCCCATCACCACTTTTTCCTGTAAACCTCTTCAGAAATTAACCTGAAACCTCTTTAATATGACTTTTATATATAGAGATTGCATGTCCCACAATCCTGGAACGCCTTTTTCCACCAGAAGTTAAGTTGATGTTAATGTGTAGTAACAGCCGGTTCTTAGTTCATATATTCCCAGGATTATAGCGGATGAGAGGGACAACACAAGAACATCTTCACGTCTTCATGTCACGTCCTCCTACCCCCGATCACCTTATCTATGTGTAATGTAATGTGGTTTTTGAGATGGACTCTCCTAAGCCTGTAAGAATGGTAGGACTAGCATTTTCCTCTAGATGGCGCTGTATGACAGCTGATAAGTCTTATTGCAGAGCTTACAGCATTATGGCTCATATTTATCCTACTCAGACCTTGCCTAAATTTAGTTATTGGCTCATCAAGTCATCAAAAGCCTTTTCCTTTAAAGGTGTATTTCTCTCAATTCATGTATAAATATCATAAAGAGTTAAATCCAATTTGGGACCCTCCCCATATGAGGAGAATAGGGGTCACAGAGCCAAGGAACAACTATCCCCATATTATTTTTATGGGCTCACACAGACATGGCCCTAGTTTCTATAGCCCTGAGTATGTGCCCACTCCTTTAGGATAATATGCGGCCCAGGCAGTTGCTCACACAGGCTCGGACTGTCCCACAGGTGAACAGGTGGATCCACCGGTGGGCCCCCAGGCCCAGCATAAATAGTGCTGGACAAGGTACCCTCTCTGTAATTTATACATATATTTAGCTTAGAGCATCTCAACTATTCTATGTATTTATATTATTATATCAATAGAGATGATAGCTATGGTGGGCCCCAAGATAAAATTATACTGGTGGTGCAAGGTATCCCAGTCCAACACTAGGCTCACACGTGGTCCACGTCCCTTTATTTCAACATAAGTTCATGATTCCTTAGACTGGTCTTTAGTAAGACTCCGTTCTCCCTCCGCGGGTGATCCTACTACTTGGTCATTATAGGATGTAAGAGTCTTGTAATCAGATGTCTCCAGGGGGTACTTAGTATTAGTAATTCTATGATAAAGGGATTTATTCCGCATACACATATTATATGGATTTATTGCATAATGGAGAATGGTGACAAAATATTCTGCAGGAAAAGGAATGATGATTGTTCCCTGTTCTTTCAGGTGCTCAGCCGCTTCATCAGTGCACATTGTATTTCTTGCCTTGTTAGGAGAATGAGTCATAGACTTTCTACTGTGGGAATGAAAGAACGAATAAAAGAATATAAAATTATCCCTTGACATAAATGTAACTTTCTTTTGCACTGTTCTTCCTTCCAAGCAAATTCCATGAGGCATTATATCCTATATTGCTGATATAAATGATGATTATTATACTGTATATGTAGCACCTTTTACCTTTATAGCACTCCACAAAGCACAATACTGCAGTAACAGCTCTAGAGAGGCTCAACAGAAGTCTAGAGATTGTCTACTGTAGGGCTGGTGCTGTGACTACTGGCTGCTGTGACTATTGGCTAATGTGTGTGGGCAATGTGACTATTGGCTTCTGTGTGGGGGCACTGTGACTATTGGCTTCTGTGTGGGGGCACTGTGAACCATTTGCAGGTACTGTGAATAGATAAGCTACTGTGTGTGGTTATTTTGACTATTGGATACTGTGTGGTGGGGGAACGATTACTATTTTGGCAAAATGTGTGTGTGTGTGTGTGTGGGGGGGGGGGGGCGGGCACATTTACTATAAAGGCTACTGTGTGGGGGCACCATAACTAAATTGGCTATTGTGATGGAAATGTTACTATAGTGGTTGCTGTTGGGACATAATAGTGATCTCTAAGGCAACAATATAACATTAATACATTTGTGATATGAAGATAGAGAAGATGACGATGGATGAGCAACCTAAGATTTATGTGTTGCTAAATCAGCAGAGAGGAGTCATGGCTTGAAGAAGCGGAAATGGCAACCAGGTAGAAGAAAAAGATGATAAAAAAGACTCCTATGATCAGATGTCATCTGATTTACAGTAAGTTCTGACATCACAATTCTGCACTCAATATTTTTTATACTGAGCTTGGTTCTATTTTTATGTACTTAGCTGGGTTTTCGGTAGTGTTTTTATGTACTTAAAGGACGTCTACCACCAGGATGAAGGAATGTAAACCAAGCACACTGACATACTGGTGTGCACCCCCTCTGGCAAGATCTGCATTTCTATTAGCTTCTTATGAAAATGGTGCCAAAGTGTTTTTTCACCAATTTCACCGCATGTGGAATTTTTTCCAGCTTCTCAGTAAATTGCATAGAATAATAAATACCATCGCTATGAAGTACAATTTGTTATGCAGAAATTAAGTCCTCCTACAGCTCTGTAGATTTAAAAAAAGAGATTTTTGAAGTTGGGAAATATTTAAGAGGTTAAATATTCTGTTAGGTCTACCTCTGAGGCTAGAGGCTAGAGCCATTACTATGGTCGGGTTGTGAATGAATCTGTGCTCTGGACAAATTTCACGGATCAACCACAACTCAGACGATGGGACTCAGAGAATCATAGGGATATATGATGCAAGGAGCCCCTGCTACCCCACAGAACAACAGGTGGGGTATAATCATGATAACAGTTTAGTGCTGCTATTTTGTGGGGAAGATGGGATTCCTTGCATCACTATTATGCTCATAGTCCAGTTCCCGCCTAAGGCTACATGGACACAGATGTATTTTTGGTGGTGTATCATCCATTACATCCTGAATAACTCCTTCCTGAAAACATATACAGTACAGACCAAAGGATTGCACAAACCTTCTCATTCAAAGTGTTTTCTATATTTTTATGACTATAAAAATTGTAGATTCATTTTGTAATTACAAAAAAGTGTAAAACAACTGAAAATATTTCTTATATTCTAGATTCTTCAAAGTAGCCACCTTTTGCTTTGATTACTGCTTTTCACACTCTCGGCTTCTCTTGATGAGCTTCAAGAGGTAGTCACCTGAAATGGTCTTCCGAAAGCCTTGAAGGAGTTCCCAGCGATGCTTAGCACTTGTTGGCCCTTTTGCCTTCACTCTGCGGTCCAGCTCACCCCAAACCATCTTGATTGGGTTCAGGTCTGGTGACTGTGGCCAGGTCATCTGGCATAGCACCCCATCACTCTCCTTCTTGGTCAAATAGCCCTTACACAGCCTGGAGGTGTATTTGAGGTCACTGTCCTGTAGAAAAATGAATGATGAATAAACGCAAACCGGATGGAATAGCATGCCTCTGCTAGATGCTGTGGTAACCATGCAGGTTCAGTATAAATCCCCAACAGTGTCACCAGCAAAGCCCCCCACGCCGTCTCCTCCTCCATGCTTCACAGTGGGAACCAGGCATGTAGAGTCCATTCGTTCTCCTTTTCTGCATCACACGAAGACAAGGTGGTTGGAACCAAAGATCTCAAATTTGATCTCAGACCGAAGCCGAGCAGCTGTGTTACCATGAATGCTGCTGCACACAGTCTCCTCTTACCAGTTGTTGTAGAGATGTGTCTGCTGCTAGACCTCTGTGCGGCAGTGACCTGGTCTCTAATCTGAGCTGCTGTTAACCTGCGATTTCTGAGGCTGGTGACTCGGATGAACTCATCCTCCGCAGCAGAGGTGTCACTTGGTCTTCCTTTCCTGGGGCGGTCCTCATGTCAGCCAGTTTCTTTGTAGCGCTTGATGGTTTTTGCAACTGCACTTGGGGACACTTTCCCAATTTTTCAGACTGACTGACCTTCATTTCTTAAAGTCATGATGGGCAACCGTTTTACTTAGCTGCTTTTTTCTAGTTGTAATACACATTATAAGTCTATTCAGTAGGACTATCAGCTGTGTACCAGCCTGACTTCTACACAACACAACTGATGGTCCCAACCCCATTTATAAGCCAAAAAATCCCACTTCATAAACCTGAGAGGGCGCCTGTGATTTGAGAACCTTTTCAGGTGACTACCTCTTGAAGCTCATCAAGAGAAGCCATGAGTGTGCAAAGCAGTTATCAAAGCAAAAGGAACCAAGAATATAAGACATATTTTCAGTTGTTTCACACTTTTTTGTTAGGTATATAATTCCACATGTGCTAATTCATAGTTTTGATCCCTTCTACAATTTTTTATAGCCATGGAAATACAGAAAACGCTGAAAACTTTGAATAAAAAGGTGCGTCCAAACTTTTGGTCTGTACTGTATGTTTACACCAAAACTCTTGTGTTCGGAAACAAACACCACAGGTTTTGCATTTTTTACAACACTTGGTGCATGTTCTCTATCACAAGGGTTTCAGTGTAAATGAATATGTGACCAAGCAAAGCTCCTCCTCTTCCTTTGAATTACATTTCAAAATGTAATTCAAGCACCGCATGTGAAATCTGTCCAAGTGGCCACCAAATCTTTATGTATAGGTGAGAGCCCATGGTACCCTTAACCCACCCCTGGTTGCACTGTCCAAGTGACCAGTGACAGCACCTGGTTGGATGGTGTTGTGTGCAAAAACATAAGAATTATCCCTTAATGTTTTAGATGTTCAAGGCCTATTACCATCGGCATATATCCCATAAATACTTGTTCGGTGCTGATTCCAGGGACCTACATCAAACACTGGAATGGGGGTTCCCTCACAATTATGGATTGCAGTAGATTGGAGAGATGGCTGTACATATCTGTTCATAGTATCTGGGAGCCCCAAAAGTAGCCAAGCAATCAGCTTTATCTATTTTAGATGCTCCCCATAGACTTGAATGGAGAGCATTATGTATGTACAGCCACCTCACCATTCTGCTCCATCATTACACAGAAGTCCCCCATGGTCCTAACTGGTCCCTCTTCCACCATATGAAGCAGGAGTAGAATGTGAGTAAGTTGGTTTCTTACCGTAGGTTAGATATTCAGTACATAAAGGAATATTTTTTGGTCCCAAGCTCCAAATAAATCTAAAAGCACACAATGGTCTGTGATTCATGTGCTCCAACAGTGAGTCTCCGGGCCATTGTCAGATTTCACAGAGTGACCACCATGCGGAGGACGGGACTCCATGTCTCACTGTTATATATGATGCAAGGAGTCCCTGCTTCCCTGCAGAACCTTTCTTATCATCACTGTGATCCTTGAAGTTGGATCAGCACTATAGTTGGTCCACAAAATCCTGCCAGGGCATGGTTCATGAACCACAGACATGTGCTGCTAGCCTTGAATATGGATGACTTGTTGGATAGAGTCTAGCGCCAGACTTTTCTAAAAAAATTAAGTTAACTTTTGAAAACCGTCTCCATAAATTGTGGGGCACTGTTCTTATTCAATTTATGTATCAGTGACAGAAAGATGAGTGTAATATTGAGTGCAGGGAAATAAATACTGCGTATAGCTCCGTCCTCACAGCTCGGGTAATTACAGCCTTCGCCGTGCATTTTTAATAACTTTGTAAATCTTCGCTCTGAAAACCCAATTTAATGAGTCATTTAATTAAAGTATAATTGGAATCATATAATCAAATATCCAGATGAAACTCATAATTCATTTATTCATATCATTCAATTAGATCAGAAAGTTTTATTACTAACTTGCAAATCAAATAGTGTATCCCTCGCCGCATCATTTTTTCTAGTTTCTGGTTTGTTGGTATTTTTGCCGTGTTGGGATTAAATGGATAACAAATAGCATGAATATCCATGTGTAAAACTGTTTCAAACTATGAACAAATTATCAATCATTCTTCCCCATACACTTAAAGGGCATTAAAGGGAACCTGCCATTTAAATTAACCAACCCAAAATAAATATTTCATTAAAAACTACGATTAAAAAGCATGTCCCTTATCCCTAAATGGTTCCTTTCTGTGGAAAAAATGTTAAAAGATCAGTTTGTAAACTAATATGTAACTCACCTGATGTGAGTCCAATAATATTAATGGAGTCCTGCATATAACAGTTTAATTGCATTGTCCCGCCTCCTTCTTCCTGATTGACAGGTGTGACTGCTAGGACATGCTGCTGTGTCAAATGTTTTGTGGGGGGATTCGGAGAGTCGGAGGAGTTGGAAAAAAGCCTAAAAATGGCCTGAAACCTTCAGAAAATGTGGTGCACAAGCATTCCAGGATCAAATTGTTCCAGTTTTCTGGTATAGACAGATTGACACATCTCCTCACTGGGTTTTAACATTTTAGATCATTTGTCCCCATGAACCGAGCTCCTCCCAGCATGTTCTCATTATACTATTAAAATAAGTACGCCTACTTAAGAACACGTGACTTATAGACGACCCCTAGTTTCAAACTGCTCTCTGGATGTTGGTAATTTACTGTACTTTAGCCCCAGGCTAAACAGCTATAACAGTTAATGAAGGACTCTGTAATTAAGCTTCATTGATAATCCTGGTTCTTATAACAACCCAACATTTTTATCCCATGTCACTGATTGGAGGGGTGTGTGCAGATGTATTTGGCAACCAGTGACGGTGGTGTTCTCAGAGGTGGGTGCATTCAGTATTGAGCACATGCCCCCCTGAACAGCCGCACTTCCACAGGACACAGGAGGTCCCAAAAACTGTTGCCGCGGGGTCATGATACCTGTGGCAACTTCAGACAGAAAGGGAAAGCTTACCATGGTGAGCAGTGACGTAACTAGAAGCTGATGGGCCCCAGTGCAAAGTCTGTGCCAGGCCCCCGACTATAATATATGGTTTATAGTAATAGTCTTCTCATATGGGAAAGTGACACCATAAGGGCCCCCTAAACCTCTTGGGCCCGGGTGCGACCGCAACCTCTGGTTACGTCCCTGATGGTAAGTGACCCCATGAATGTATTGTACTTACCCTGGTAAACATTCTCATATGTGGGAAACCTCATTAAGACTTTAAACAATACAGATACAGGAGTCTCTCCAGGATGTCTCCAAAATATTTCCGACACATTTTTAACATGATATATTTTTGAAAAAGATGTTCATCAGTGACATAACCAAAGCTCTGAGTCCCATGACAAATATATAACTTTCCACACCACCATGTGTAACGTTTACTACTAATCTCCTAAACTGGTCTTTTTGAGCCACCTTGGACACAATCCCCCTTTTGCCAAAAATCTATATTTTTCTCCTGAATTTTGCTAAGCTAACAAGCCTGACAAAAATCCCTATTATGTGCGAAAGAAAAGAAAAAAATCAGATGGAAGAAGAGCAGATCCAATCATTATGCAGACAGTACATGACTAATCCGCGGCTGTTTAGTCTATGGACTGTTTGTTGCCTGATACTCTGTGAGTTTGCCAAGACTCCTGATATTTAAGGGTGTTCTGGGGGATGTTTGTAGAGACAAGCGAGTTAATGATCCGTCCCATATGCACACGTTTCTGCTGTAATAACACAATTTCCTAAGCCGTGCATTCAGCCATGATACCTCAGTGACAAGGATAGAAGTAGTAAGTACACTAGAAACTAATGCAATGCTAACGTGTCTGCAAAATGATATAAAAAGTGCTGAAATACGTGAGTAGCTTGAAATCTACCAGGGACTCTTAGAGGGTCTCCATTGTAAAGGCCACTGTCAGATTTACTGTGCCTGTGAGTTCTGGCTCCCATGGCAAGTGTTACATGATATAACCAAGCGTGGAGCACTCACTTGAAGGACTTGCACAATGTACATAAAAAGTACGTAAAAGGTTGTATATCCTTCTTATTACATTGTGTAACTCATCTTATTCTGGTCCTGATTTACCTCAATTACAGTTTGAAGCTGCATTCACTTGCTGTTACTAGAAGTAGCAAGGGCGTAACTTGATGGGGTGCAGAGGGTGCGGTCGCAACCGGGTCCAAGAGGTTTAGGGGGGTCCATAAGGAGTCAATTTCCCATAAGAGAAGACTAGTACTATATACCATACATTATAGCCAGGGGCCTGGCACAGACATTGCACTGGGATCCATCAGCTTCAATTTATGCCACTGAGAAGTAGCATCAGTTGTCTGTGTCCACCATATTACGGTCATTATCATTCCCCGGCCTTCTCTGCTGTCCTCCCTTGGCATCTGAATTTCTGTTCTCTTCTTGAAGAATTTCAAGTTTTAACTAAGGTACATCATGTCCATACTTACTTGCTGAAATAAAAAGGAAGGAAGGTTTCATTAGCCTCAATACACATTTGGAGTTATAAGCTCCCCCTCCCCCGATTTGCACACTCTCTTCCTATTTTTCACGGTGACTTCCTTGGAGGATCTTATAACACCTTGTACAGTACTAATATGACCACGGGTAGACCTTTGCCGACCTTCTAACATCATTTTGTCAATACGGACATTTGACCTGTGAGAGTTTATCTGCACATGTGAGCTATAACTCTCACAACTTTATTATGGGACCCAGTTATCCCCAACTTGGACCCTAAGGTTTCAGATAGAGATGGGAGAATTTGTTAAAATTCGTTTCGTCCCGATTCACCAAATTTTTCGAAAAAATTTGATTCGAACGAATCATATCAAAATGAATCACGATAAAAAACAGGCATTTCCTGGCTGCAGAGAGCCTGTAGGGTGTTGTGGAACATTGTGCCATGCTTAAATATGCATAGGGAGCGTGGTTTGGTCTTCAAACAATGCTGTGTTTTAGTATGACACGCACATGACAGCCGCGGCTCTTAGAATCCATAGATTCCATAGATTACGACAGAACCTGTTCTGTTAAACACGGATACATGTGGAAAGCCCCCCAAAAGAGTGCAGAGGATGTCGGCAGTAATTTTGCATTGACGTCACTGATCATTTTGCCCTTCTTTTCACTGTATAAACGACTGTATAAACTGCGTGGATTTGACACGTGATTCTGGCTGTAAACTAGAGCCCCCAAAAGGTATTGCAATGTGCGTTATACAGATACCCCACAACTGACAGCTCACTACTGCAGATGCATGAATGTCAAACAGATTTCTTCCTATTCGATTTTGTCACTAAATAGAACTGCTATTTGGGGTATACAGATCCCCCTTAGAGAACAGCGAGGGATTGCAGCAAGAATCGCACAGCACAATAGCAGCAGCTGGACGCTACAACATGAAGTGTTAAGTGCTGAGATAGAAAATGGCTGGGTTTTATAGGGCTGTGTGCAGGGGTGAACTAAGCCTTTCTGCTGCCTGAGGCGAGCCATAGACCGACGCCCCCCGCCATATATGTAATATATCCGATACAGCGTAAAAATCAGATACAGCGTGCCACCATGTAGTGTAAAATGCATACAGAATGCTGACATGTAATATAAAATAGATACAATGTGCTGCCATGTAGTGTTAAATGTATACAGCGTGCCACCATGTAGTATAAAATGCATACAGCTTTCCGCCATGTAGTATAAAATGCATAAAGCGTACCGCCATGTAGTAAAAAATGCATACAGTGTATCGCCATGTAGGGTAAAATACATACAGCGTGCCACCAAGTAGTATTAAATGCATACAGCGTTCCGCCATGTAGTATAAAATGCATACAGCGTACCGCCATGTAGTAAAAAATGCATACAGTGTACCGCCATGTAGGGTAAAATACATACAGCGTGCCACCAAGTAGTATTAAATGCTTACAGTGTAGTCAATAGAAAATGGAACCTTGCACAGCAGAATACTGCACCAAGTAGAGGTAATAGTCGACACACTCAAAACGAGCAAATCAAGAATTAGAGAAAAAAGTAGTGTGTCACTGACATGATTTGATTCAAAAAACATAACAAATTTTATTAATATTCAACACTGAACACAAACATGCATATAAAATCAATTAAAACTGTACCAAAGTACATACAATTGTCTACCATGTTATGCACTATGGTCGGTGCAAAAACAAGACACCTCCTGAATGGGTGGTATCCACCCAAAACCACCCCTAAACAATGAAAAGACACATATAAAGTGCAAGTGCATCTATCAAGCTGCCATGGAAGTAAGGGTTAAGTCAATTAATGCCTACAATGTAAACATGGTAAAAAGTTGATAAAGGTAATGGAGGCAAACCCTAGTACATATAACAAGTGACCTGGCAAACAAACCAGAGAAATAGCAGCATGCAGGCGGGGTGGTGGAATGATCAGGAGGTGGAGGGCTCCCCTCCTGATCATTCCACCACCCATTCAGGAGGTGTCTTGTTTTTGCACCGACCATAGTTCATAACATGGTAGACAAATGTATGTACTTTGGTACAGTTTTAATTGACTTTATATGCATGTTTGTGTTCAGTGTTGAATATTAATAAAATTTGTTATGTTTTTTTAATCAAATCATGTCAGTGACACACTACTTTTTTCTCTGATTCTTGAAATGCTTACAGCGTGTCGTCGTGTAGTATAAAATGCATACAGAGTGCCGCCATGTAATGTAAAATGCATACAGCGTGCCGCCGTGTAGTGTAAAATGCATACAGCGTGCCGCCATGTAGTATAAAATGCATACAGCGTGCCGCCATGTAGTGTAAAACTAAAATTGACATGGCGCAGAAGCTCTAATAAATATCCCCAATACTACATGCTGGGAGCTGGGAGCAGAGACCAGGTAGCTGGGAGCGGAGACCTGGGAGCTGGGAGCGGAGATCGGGGATCGGAGACCAGGGAGCTGGGAGTGGAGACCGGGGACCGGAGTGCTGGGAGCGGAGAGCGGGGAGCGGAGACCAGGAGCGGAGACCGGGGAGCTGGGAGCCGAGACTGAGGAGCTGGGAGCAAAGACAGAGGAACGGGTAGTCGAGACCGGAAAGTGGAGACCGTGGAGCGGAGAGCGTGGTTATGGGAGCGGAGAGTAGAGACCAGGGAGCGGAGACCAGGGAGCGGAGAGTGGAACAATGTGGGGAAAAAAACCAACTTCGTTCCCGCGAATCAGCATAAACTTCAGCTTCGTGACTAATTGAATTTTTCCTGAAATTCTAACCGAAGTTAGAATCATTAGAATGGATTCGCCCATCTCTAGTTTCAGATGCTTTTGGTATTTTCCCTTGTTTTTAGGTTTTACCCCGCTCCCTAACCTTTCCTCATACCCTTCCTTCCTCTAACCCCATCCCTAACTTCCCTCCCAGAGAAAAGTCCCACTCTTGTCCCCAAGGCAATTCACATGGAATGCTATGGAATTTGTATTATCACATTTGAAAATGTAATTATTGTAAGACAACTTATAAAGCTACTCTGTTTGTATGCCTTGTATTCCCGCATGTTAAAAAAATAATAAAAATAATTTTTATAAAAAAATAAGGCACTCCAAAGAGTGAAAAAAGTGATTCAAAATTACAACTTCTTGAAAAAATATTAAAGTTGACGGAATTACATTTATAGAAAGAATAAACATTGTAGTCCTTATTCATACTTACATACTTCCTGAAGCCACCAGATATGTTATGCCTTTTTGCTACCTGAGGCTAAAAATGAAATATACCCTTGATAATTTTGTATCGTGCTGCTAAGTAGACAACCACTTAAAGGAAATCTACCACTCAGGTAGCCACGATTTAAAGGTAACCTGTCATCAGAAATTGGCCTAATTAACCACTAGCAGTATGTAGTCAAGCAGCTGAACAACTTCCAGATAATGTTTCTTTCATGGTCCATTGTGGAGGCATCGTCCAGAAAATCTACTTTAAAGTGTGATGTAAATTAGATAAAGTCAAGGAGGCGGAGAGTGCAAAACTGAAGCCAAGTTTGCTCTTCTTCAGAAAGTCACTGTAATTGATGCTTCTGCATCCGTAGACATCACTAACAAGATCTCTTGAAGTCTGTTGCATGATGTCAATCACAGAGGAGTTGGTGTTCAGAGCTCCCCACCTTGACTTCAGTGTGCAACTCTCCGCCTCCATGACTTTATACAACCAATATATATCTCACTTCAAAGTCGATTTTCTGTATGATGCCACCACACTGGACCATGAGAACAAAAACTAGAAGGTGTTATGCAGCTTGACAATATACTGGTAGTGGTTTATTAGGGCAATTGCTGGTGACAGGCTCCCTATTAACTAAATATACTTATAGCTCGGGCTTTTCTTCTTGATAACAGAACATTTCTTCATTAAGCTTTAAATGTCTGTATCGAGGAAAAAAATGACTTTCAAAGATATGCTAATTACCACCAGGTACACGTGTTTTGTTGTCACAAAGGCTGCCCGGCGCTCCTTCTTCTCCTAATTATGCACGCCTACTGTGTGCTATCATATCCACCAACTCCCTCCCACATCCGGGAATAATTCTTTTTAAGTTTTGATAGAATGGGCATTTTTATGGTTTATTTTTTTGTTGTAGGGAAAGGGGGTGATTTAACTTTCCTTTTTTTAATTTTTGTTACTATTATATCAGACCCTGCAGACCCAGACTTTGACCCTGCAGGGGGCTCTGTTTTTATGGCTTTCATTCTGTGCTTCAAATGACACATCCTCTTTATTCTTTGGGTCAGTTTGGTTTGGTTTGGATCATTCACACATAAGCCATATGTAAAAAATACATACAATGTAATACTGCACCTACAAATATATCAGTAATTAATTTACCTTACCCATAAAAGTATACCACATACATAAATACATATATATTTAGTAGCAATAAATATACTCCACATGTTTGTATTCTATTCTATTGTATTGGTGAACTCAGGACACTATTACGATTAAAACCTGTGATAAAGCAGGGATCAATAAGTTACTACTTAAATTGTCATGTTGGCATTTTCCGACATAGAAGTGGATTTATATTGTAGCTTGGGCACTCTTTCTTCAAAAGGTTCGCCATCACTGCTATACAGTAAGATCCTGCCTTTCACCATCTAATAGTACAAATTACATTACAAGAAACATATTTTACTTACTCTAATATCCTGTAACAAAGAAATATACAATTCTTTATAAACAGGAACAGAACCCTCTAAAATGGGATTGTTTTTATTGTGCAAGAGTTAAATTATAAATGTTATACATGTTTTCCTATTAATACAACAGTGTGGCTAAATCCCGAACCCAAAACCAAAACCTCAGACCAAAATCCCAAACATTGATGGGATCAGAACCAAACCCAAATCCCCTGAGTTATAAAATTTAGATGAATACTTTAGTGGGACCTCTATTGAGCAGAAAATGTGTCATGCTGTAATGTAATAGAATACTTAGAATAATTCATTTCAGTACATTTGGCACAATAAAGCTGCCGACTGATACCCAGAGCTGTAATATCAGAATGAATGAGGACTCGGTGCTAGAGGTGAAACCTGAGGATACCTTTACATGGTGTCATGCAGTTTTATGCCGATCCGCTGTTATTTGTGGCTTTACCCCATGTATCCCTCAGCTGACATGTAATAAGATTTGGATTGCAGCAGTTGCAGGGACGTATTGTATGTAAAGTGTTTCCTGGTAGATCGGTAGAGTATGGTCGCTTCACTTCATATGGTTGGTCACATTCTTATATTTCCTGTTCATGTTATTTTCTCCATAATGAGTAAATCTATATGAAACACTACACTTATACTGTGTAATAGCAGCCACAGTAATAACCACAGTTGAAAAATACATTTACAATGGGATATTCATTAGAAAAAGAAATGGAACACATTTTAATCCAAAAAAGCATCACTGTATTAGAATCTGAACTGGCCGCGTTCCAGCGACAACTATAGCCCCCCCTCCCTGTTGTTGTATAGGCCAAGGTGCATGGGGGGATATGTGGACAATCAAACCCAGTATTAACACATAAAAGCAGTAGCTGCCACCAACCTGGTCCAGAACGTAGAGGTTAAAGGAAAAACCTTGTCAAGACTATTATGGCATAAGAATAAAAATCCTCTGGTTGCAAAAAAACCCCACAATCCAATCAAAAATTCATGAGTTTATAATAGCTAACACCAGTGGCGTAACTTGAAGCTGATGGGCCTCAGAGCAAAGTCTGTGGCAGGTCCCTAACCACAATGTATGGTTTAAAGTGCTAGTCTTCTCTTATAGTGACAAATGATTGGCCCCATAAGCAGGGGCGCACCTGCCATGAGGCGAGTTGAGATTCTCGCCTCAGGCGGCACACCTCCTGCTGGATGAGGGGGCGGCGTTGGGCTCCCGCCTGCCGGCTTGTCCTCCCGCCTGCCGGCATGTCCTCCGGTCGCATCAACCCGTCCGCTGCCCGGCACACTCGCCCACACATCGCCCCGCCCATCACATCCACCAGCATGCTGGCACTTCTCCCCGCGGCCCGCCCATCACATCCATCAGCATGCCGGCACTTCCCCCCGCGGCCCGCCCATCACATCCACCAGCATGCCGGCACTTCCCCCCGCGGCCCGCCTCCTGCTAGATGAGGGGGCGGCGTTGGGCTCCCGCCTGCCGGCATGTCCTCCGGTCGCATCAACCCGTCCGCTGCCCGGCACACTCGCCCGCACATCGCCCCGCCCATCACATCCATCAGCATGCCGGCACTTCCCCCCGCGGCCCGCCCATCACATCCACCAGCATGCCGGCATTTCCCCCCGCGGCCCGCCCCCAACACATCCACCCGCGCGCACTTCAACCCGCGGCCTGCCCATCACAAACACCTGCCTGCCGGCACTTTCCTCCGCCCGCCAGCACAGGTACCTGCCCCAGCCCAAAGTCCCCCGCCCTCCAAACGCACGCACATCCACCTGCCGGCACAGGTACCTGCTCCAGCACAAAGTCCATGCTGGTTCCCCCCAGGCTCCGATTCACCCCTACCCCCTGGAGGACATGGCCGATGATGAAAGAAGGAAAAAGGTAAGATAACTTCTATGTATGTTTGTATATGTAAGTATTTATATATATATATATATATATATATATATATATATGTCTGTATGAATGTATGTAAAGATGTGTGTTTGTATATATATGTATATTCTGTATATGGTAAATGTATGTGTGTGTATATTTTCTGTATATACTGTTTAAATATGTGTATTTGCTGTATGTATAGTCAGTATGTATGTGTGTACATTCAGCATGCCACCATGTAAAATATACTATATGGCGCACACTGTATGTATTACATGGTATGTGGCGGCACGCTGTATGCATGATATGGAATATGGCGGCACTGCCCCCTAGCCTGATATTACCACCCTGCTTTAAAAAGCCCCTCAGTGAATGATCCTGCAATACACTGATATAAGGTAGGTCACTATAAAGTAGGTCAGTGACTCCAGTACAGATGAAACAGGCTGAAGTGGCATCTAAAACCTCAGCTGGATGCCTTCTACCACCCGGATATGTTCAGCTTTTTCAGCACATCTCCAAACCATGTAACTGAAATATCACAGACTCTTATTATAGTTATGTGTCCCTAGAATAACAATTATGCCCCACACTGTGCTCCTAAATAATGTATATACCCCACATTATTGGCCAATCTGTGCCCCCCAGTTTCCCATGTTTTTTTTTTTTAAAGACACAGTGACCCTTAATTACATAATAAAATATACTATTATAATAAGATACACTGCACCCATGATAAATATTAATATATACGGCCCCTCTGAATTAATCTTACATACGTATGTTACCTCCATATGAACACATGAGGGTTGTATAGCTAAGATCTGACTTTGTTGATGACTAGTCCAGTAGCCGTCGTGGACATCATTTATTCATTTGTCTGTTTCCAGAAGTCACACAGATGTACAGGCAGTCCCCGGGTTACATACAAGATAGGGTCTGTAGGTTTGTTCTTAAGTTGAGTTTGTATGTAAGTCGGAACTGTATACTTTATCATTGTAATCCCAGTCAGAACTTTTTTGGTCTCTGTGACAATTGGATTTTAAAAATGTTGGGTTGTCATAAGAATCAATATTAACACTAAAGCTTCATTACAGACGCCTGTGATAACTGTTACAGCTGATTATTGTAGCCTAGGACTAAAGTACAATAAATTACCAATATCCAGAGGTCCGTTTGTAACTATGGGTCGTATGTAAGTCGAGTGTTCTTAAGTAGGGGACCGCCTGTAGTTCGTTTCTTGCAGAATTCATAAAGATTATAATGGCCTTTCCACTATGATGCCCAGTTTTTACATTGAAAATGGTTAATTATTTTACAGTATAATATACAAATGGTCCACGACTTACAGACAGACCCCTGTGCCCCCTGTCACCTCTGGTGAAGCTCTTTGGATGTTACTATAGTCCCAGACTGCAATGATCAGCTGTAAGGTGTCTGTAATGAAGATTTATTGATAATCCTTGTACCCTGGAAAGTACAAAATTTTGAAAATCCAATTGTCACTGGGAATAAAAAAAAATTTGGTCTGGACTGGGTACTGCCTGTATTTATGGTTTTGTTATGTTGCTGTAGATATTACAGACCTTCCTAGGGTAGACATGTCCCCTGCCGCACCCGAATACTGATAAATGCTCTACTGGTGAGTAGACAAATATCCAATGTGTTTTATGTTACTTTAATATTTCCCATGTGGACGTATGGATAGCACCCATGGGAGAAATGATTGTATTATTTGTTTCAGTCGTGGTGACTCCTCGGTATGATGGCTTTGAACTGTTTGTGAAGACTGGAAGGTTTTCCATCCTATGTCTCCCATGGGAGAGATCTCTAGATCCGCTTTCAGACGGCTTAATGAGAAACAAGCTTCTGTCAACATTGTTTAAGGAACATGATTAATTGGCACAAGGAGAATGGCTGAGCAAAGCCCGTCCTTATTACTGGGGCTGGAGAAGCATGGATCACTGGGCTGGATTTGTAAGCACGTTCTCAGACGTGTGGCTACTTTGAAATGAGAGAATAAATTCCCCCTAATCCTGAAATCCAGCAAATAGGCAATTACAAGGCTCGGCTCCATGCTCTTCTTCAGATTTCAAGTTGAGGGATTAGCTTTGTTTTTTTACCTCGGCACTAGCGGCCATGTGTAACCGTCCCCTGGGGAGAGGCTGACATCATTGTTTAGAAGGACTAGGTAGTATTTTTATATTTAGTTTTTATTAAGGGTGATAGGATGAATACAAACAATAATGATTTAGGTTAGGATAATGAAATGAAAAATATTGGACTTGTTTTCCTTTGCTCAGGTGGATTAATAATTATAACGGGACTCCAGGCTAGTGGCTAGTGGCTAGTGTCAATCAATTGGTCTAGTGTCCTGGTGATTTACTTTTTTCAATAACTGGTGTCCAACCAATTTATATCCTCGTCATTGGCGACCTGAAATTTTGTGTTTACTTGATGTCTTGGGGTCGCTTATTGTTTATTGCCTACTATATGGTGATTAAAAGGGTTTGACCATGGAAAATGGAAATTAATTATTAAAGAGTCACCCCGTTGGAAGGAGATATGAAGGAAGAAACGGAGGAGCGCAACCTCGTGTAATACTGTAAATACAGTGGAAGGTGTGCACTAGTAAAATAGTGGACTCTCACCCGATAGATGGTTCAAAGGGGCAGATCCGAGCAGCCGGTCGCAGTAAGCCACGCTCCGAAACACAGGACCAGGATCCCGGGGGCGTGTGGATAAGATAGTTGAACGAGTCCCGAGGAGTGGAAGAAAGCTTGGACCGGCGCTACACTTGTGACATTAAACCCGACTCGATATGTTGTTTAAAAGGATAAACAGATAACTTTTATTCCTAAAACTACGCAACGCGTTTCTGCTCTGGACTGTTATCTGTTTATCCTTTTAAACAACATATCGAGTCGGGTTTAATGTCACAAGTGTAGCGCCAGTCCAAGCTTTCTTCCACTCCTCGGGACTTGTTCAACTACAGTGATAAATCTGGCACAGCAGAAAACTGTCTAGTTCTACCCCATTGTTATCACTCATTGCATGCAGCAGAGCTTGCAGTCTTCCTATCTGTGTGTCTATGGAGGGCCAGAGAAATCCAGAGTTAGCTCATACAAACATGGAGAGGACAGACGCAAGTACAAGCCTTGATAAATCTCCCATCATTTTTCTCTTGTGGTCATTAGCTGTGATGGGGTAGAGGATGAAAACAGCCAAAGACTCCCAAACATACAAAAATATTTCAATGAAAAATCATGTTATTTAAATTCCAAACATTTTTTAATAGTTCACGTTATGTTATATACAGGTGCATCTCAATAAATTAGAATATCAGCAAAAAGTATTTTTTTTCAGTTATTCATTTCAAAAAGTAAAACTCATATATTATATAGGGTCATTACAAACAGAGGGAACTTTTTCAAGTGTTTATTTCTGTCAATGTTGATGATTATTGCTTACAGCCAAGGAAAACCCAAAACTTATTGGGGCACATTTACTAAGAACAGTGCAGTTTATACTATGTGCAGTTTGCCTGTGTAGTGTGCAGGGGGCGACAGATTCAGGATTTCTGGCGCACGTTATTCATGAATCTGGCGCTTCCTGCGACAAAGTGCACCACTTTTTTTGGTTCACCTTTAACATTGGGACGTGTGACCCACTTAGGTCAGACATTGCATGATAAATCTGGCGCACGGTCCAACTGTACACCGGAACGCCAATTTCAGTGCAGAAATTTGTGTAGAATTTGCGGAGAATAGCCGCACCTCAAAAGGGTCACGTGTGACACAATTGTGGCGCAGACACTTCCTAAATACCTGTGCAAGCAGTTTGCACCTAAAGGAATGTGCAAAGTCCGACAGAAAGCTGGCACACACACTTAGTAAATGTGTCCCATTAACTCCGAAAATTAGAATAATAAATAAGATCAACTGTAAAAAAATGTTTTTAACACAGAAACGTTGACCAAACGTTGACAAAGTCTGTACAGTAAATGCCCATCATTACGTGGTTGGGGCTCTTTTTTGCATGAATGACAACATTAATGCGGCGAGGTATGGAGGGATCAGCTGATGGCGCTGCAGGGGTGTTATGGAAGCCCATGTTGTGTGATAGTAGCCTTCAGCTCGTTGGGCCTTGTGCCTCTCATCTTCCTATGGTCAGGCAATTTTGCTAGCACAGTGATACTATGGTTAATAAACCAGGTATTGGTACTTGTGTGGCAATGTGGACCGATGCCATGTCCTGCTGGAAAAGTGCTCTACACTTTCTTGGTAGATGGCTTTGTTCTTGATAAAACACAATTGACCTACACCCGCAGAAGTCATGGCTCCAGGGGCGGATGAAGACATTCATGGGTCCTGGGCTGTATGCATATTATAGCCCCTAGAAGTCCAGAATTCACTACCTACATATAATACTAGAATCAAGTTTCTTGAAGATTGGAGGATGCGTCCCTCCTGCCTGCTTTAAATCTACATTTTCAGGACCTTGGGAGGACCTTCAAAGTTCCTGAAATGGCTCTTGTGTACATTGAGCTATTGTGTATTGAGAGCAGGAACAGATGTACAAAGGTCCTTCTGAGTAAACAGTTGGTGATGGTTTTGGACCCTCTGAAAGGCTTGGGCCCCGGTCTACTGCCCAAACTGCATATATTATAATCCTTCTGCATGTTTCCCCAATCCATTACTGATTGTGGAAACTTCACACTAGGACTAAAGCAGCTTGGACTGTGTCTCTCCGCTCTTCCTCCAGTCACTGGGGCCTTGATTTCCAAATGAAAAATCAAAGTTTACTTTCATCTGAAAACAACACCTTGAACCACTGAGAACAGTCCAGTTCTTTTTCTCCGTGGCCCCAGTTAGACGCTTCTTGCATTGTCTATTGGTCAGCAGTGACACATGGAAGGTGACCCTTGCAGCCCATGTCCTGGATACATCTGTGTGTGGTGGCTCTTTAAGCACCGACTCCTGCACTCCACCATTTTTGACTTACTGGAACCCATTTATCAAAGTGTTTGTGTCAGTTTTATGTCTGACTTTGCACGGAAAATAACATGCAAACTGCTTGTACATGTATTTATAAAGTGTCTGCACTGTGTCCGCTGTGCTACTATTGATAAATGTCGGCCACTGCACTTGATTGGCCAGCAAACTCGCCTGACCTTAACCCCATAGAGAACCTATGGGATATTGTCAAGAGGAAGAAGAGAGACACCAGACCCAACAATGCAGACGAGCTGCTATCACACAACCTGGGCTTCCATAACACCCGAGCAGCGCCATCAGCTGATCCCTCCATACCCCACCGCATTAATGTCGTCACTCATGCAAAAGGAGCCCTGGCCAAGTATTAAGGGAATTTACTGTAAAGACTTTTCATATGGCCAATATTTCTATGTTTTTCTAATTTTTCTAATTTATTTTTAAATGGTTGGTGTAATACAGGCAGTCCCCAGGTTACATACAAGATAGGGTCTGTAGGTTTGTTCTTAAGTTGAGTTTGTATGTAAGTTAGAACTGTATATTTTATCATTGTAATCCCAGCCAGGTCTCTGTGACAATTGCATTTTAAAAATGTTGGGTTGTCTTCAAAACCAGGATTAACACTAAAGCTTCATTACAGACACCTGTGATAACTGTTACAGCTGATCATTGTAGCCTAGGACTAAAGTACAATAAATTACCAATATCCAGAGGTCCGTTTGTAACTAGGGGGTCGTATGTAAGTCGAGTGTTCTTAAGATAACTTTTGGGATTCCTCATCATTTTTGGGATCATCAGCATTAACCGGAAAAAAAAACAGTTTGCAATGACTATATATATTTTTCGAATTGAATTACAGAAAAAAAATGACTTTTCACTGATATTCTAATTTATTGAGATGTTTTGGTTTAGTTGGGACCCATTTGTGTGCTAGAGGTGCCAAATGTAATGTTTTGAATACTTGTGCTAAAAATAATCATTCAAAAGATTTAGAAAATGTATATAAAAAGTTTAAGTGCACATGTTTACATGAAAACATCAGGACTGTGAGGTTTGTTATAGAGCAGGGTGAGCTGAGCATCTGCAGACATGGGATTGTCTGAGCAGTGTAAGGAATATCACATAGAATGAAAATACAGAAGTCCAGTCTCTTCTGGAAAAAGAAGTCCGATTATTTTATCACACATTACAGACTCAGAGTTACTATATATAACTGTCCTGCTTTTCCTCCAGGGAGTCGAGTATTCCCAAATTTTCCATCATCAGCTTGTTACGACTTTGATGATAAATAACAGGTGTCCACATTAAAACTTTCCACATCTGAACTTTTCCACTTGTTGCTCCTAATGAGAGCTGTATAGGGAAGAGGGGAGGCAACGGAGAAAAACTCCACAGCTGAAAAAGCTCTTCCATGAAGAATCAGGACTACAGAGCGAGCAACGACTGAAATGTCCCCATTGTCTCCATTCAATTGTAGTTTTAATTTCTTATATCTACAATTTCAATTAAATTATGACCACAAGGTAAACCCCCCATTCCTGTAGCGCCCCCTACTGAGCTAAGAACATAATATCAGTCACAGTGTTAGCCCTCATGTACACAAGAGTTTTTGTCCCAGGAAAGATGTCACAGGCAGGGGCGCACCTACCATGAGGCGAGTTGAGAAACTCGCCTCAGGCGGCAGCGCCTCCTGGTGGACGGTGGGGCGGCATCAGGCAGGTCACTCACCAGTCACTCACTACTGTGACCGCCAAGATGGCTCCGTCCCCGGCCACCTGGGACGCCCCTTCTGTCAGCGGCCGCCTCCCGACAAGCCTCTCCCTGACCCGGCCCGCCTCTCCAGTTCGCGGTCCACGTCTTCAATCCGCGGCCCGCCTCCCCCGTCCGCGCCCCCCTACCTCTCCCGTCCGCGGCCCATCCTACCTCTCCCATCCGCGGCCCGCCCGCCTCTCCCGTCCGCGGCCCGCCCGTCTCATCTGTCCGCGGCCCGCCCGACTCTCCCGCACGCGGCACGGCCGTCTCATCTGTCCGCGGCCCGCCAGCCTCTCCCGTCCGTGGCACGCCCGTCTCATCTGTCCACGGCACGCCCGTCTCATCTGTCCGCGGCCCGCCTCACCCGTCATGGTAAGTATGTACCTATTATATCTAAGATGCATATAAATATACATTTGTGTGTATCTATATGTATACATATATATATATATATATATACACACGTGTATTTATATGCATCTCTGTATACATGTATATACTGTGTGTGTGTTTGTGTGTATACTGTATGACTGTATATAAGTGTGTGTATACTGTATGTGTGTGATGAGTGTGTGTATATGAATGCTATATGAGTATATATGCTGTATATATGTGTACATGCTGTATGAGTGTGTGTATACTGTGTATGTATATATACATATATATGGCGGCACGCTGTATGTATTATATGGTATATGGGGGCACGCTGTATGTATTATATGGTATATGGGGGCACGCTGTATGTATTATATGGTATATGGTGGCACGCTGTATGTATTATACTGTATATGGCGGCACGCTGTATGTATTATATGGTATGTGGCGGCACGCTGTATGTATTATATGGTATATGGCGGCACACTGTATGTATTATATGGTATATGGCGGCACGCTGTATGTATTATATGGTATATGGCGGCACGCTGTATGTATTATATGGTATGTGGCAGCACACTGTATGTATTATATGGTATATGGTGGCACGCTGTATGTATTATATGGTATATGGGGGCACGCTGTATGTATTATATGGTATATGGCGGCACGCTGTATGTATTATATGGTATGTGGCAGCACACTGTATGTATTATTTTGTATATGGCAGCACGCTGTATGTATTATATGGTATATGGGGGCACGCTGTATGTATTATATGGTATATGGCGGCACGCTGTATGTATTATATGGTATATAGCGGCACACTGTATGTATTATATGCTATATGGCGGCACACTGGATCTATTATATATTACATGGAGGACGCTGGATGTATTTTATAATATATGGTGGCATGATGAATTGATTTTATATTATATGGCGGATTGTTGTGTGTATTTTGTTCTTTGTGGTAGCTCGCTTTGTTTACTATTACCGTATTTATTATTTATTTATTATTATATAGTACGTGGGAATCTCTATGTATTTTGCATTGCTTAATTTTCGAATTAAACCAATATGATCGGGTTGGGTCCTGATGCTCCTTGATATATTACATATATGGAGTGGGGGGGGGGGCGTCATTCTATAGCTCGCCTCAGGCAGCAGAAAGTCTAGGTTCACCCCTGGTCACAGAAGGTCCTGCCGCTGGCGGGTTACATGACCCACTCCACCTTTACTGGGGGGAGTACAGAGGCGTCACTTACCTTTAGTCATGACATCTGTGTGTGTCCTGTTTTGGTTTTTCAGAGTTTTAGACTTGCTTTATTTATCTTAGAGGGGGATACAACAAATTCGATGGAAGCAGCATTCCCCGTTATATCCTCATAGCTTCCTTTCTACACCCGTGATAATGGCTCCATGTAGGGGCTGAAATGTTGTGTTTTTATAACATGGGTGAAAAGAGGAAACTATGATTTTACAGGGAATGCTGCATCCAATCGCAAGAAGTTTTCAGTGTTGCGTCTGATATATATTTTTAATATGATATTATAATGTGTTTGTGTGTATATATATATATTAGGAAATTGAATAGCAAACTATTTACAATGAAAATATCCCAGAACTTGTTTTGTAAATGGAGATCCTCTGCCTTCCACATAGAAGTATAGAAGAGACATAGCACACATTTGTCTTTTTTATAGGATACATAATATGTTTCAATATTTATGAAACAATACTTAAAAGGAAATCTACCATCAAAATTAAGCATGGATAAATTAGTGACACTTACTCATAGATCCAGGCATCGTGACTTTGGTAATCAAATTATGCTAATGAGCCTTAAGGGTGTTACCAGAGGACCTCTGTAATGCAGCTTCAAAGGCTGTTACACTGTTCCAGCCTCACTAAGTGGGGAAGGGGGGGGAGTGCTCCTGCACAGTGTTATAGCATGTATATCCTGCTCACAAGAGCTTACAATCTATGAGGATGAAGAGGGTGACACAAGAGGTATATTGGACCAGCCCTTTTTAAATTACCCCAGTCACGCTGCCTGGATCCATGAGTAATTCCCCTTGGTTTATCATGACAGAGTTTTATGGTAAATTTCCTTTAAAGCTGCATCATTTGCATTCTTATTAGTGTGTATTGGATGTATATTCCATTTTACTATTACAAACATTAATGTCTTGTTATTACATTTAACATATAATTGATTTCCACCTCATTTGGCTCGAGCGAGAAAATTGACCACAGACCAGATCTCAGCTCAAGTGTTGGAAGTGTTTGAGGTTTCCATGGAGGAAGGTGTTAAAACAGTTACACTGGCTAATTGAAAGAACATTCCCAAAGTGCTGAAGCAGGAGGCAGACATCGGAATCCTTCCAAATATTTATGGAGAAGTTATATTGGTAAATAATGAATTCTGCCCGGCCACACTTCATACTCGCCCTGTCAGTGGACGCGTGAGCCCACATTTCACACCTCCAACATGCTGAATTGATCTTATTTGTATCACATAAGCTGCTAATTTACTACTTTCATACAACTGCGCTGTCAACTGGGACTTGTGGGGGAAATCTAATTGCTTAGGTCACTGATAGAAAAGAATAGGTGAAATATAATGAGGGCCGCAGCTTAGAGCAATGTATTATCCACAACATAAATCTCCATAATGCTGAAAACACCAATAACTGAAGAAACATGCAAAGAACAGATTATGGTGGGGAGAAACATCACCCACCACTTCCATGGATTGGTTTCCCGAATGGAGGTCAAATCTTGTGTGAAAGGAGGATAAATCAGCAGAAAACAACATTAGAAGAGTGAGGAAATCAGGCGATACTTTCTTGAGGCGAGTATATTTGATGGAGAGTAGTGAGGAGACACCCGTTGAACTTGGACAAACCCGAATTTAAAAAGCTGGCACCGATTGTGGGTGTTTAATGATTCAATTCACTGGCAATGTCGCCGGTGACCGCCGCGTGCACTGGCACTAACATTTTGGGATGGGTTGTTTCCAACCAATGCAACGATTCTCTCCAAAATGGTGGTGCCCTGGGACGACATGTGCCGCAACTAGAAATGTATAAGCCGCTGGTGAGTTAATGCCCAGGAACAGTGTTCAGGACCAATCCCGGGCATTAACAGGGTAGTGGGGGGACTGGGGTTGTTGAAGTTTGTGGTCAGGTCAAGGGGTTCGCTTGAACACTAAGGCCTCTTCCACACTAGCGTTGCGTTTCACGTCAGGGTGCAATGCGTGAAAAACTGACGTTTTTGCTGCGTTTTTGTTTCATTTTTGTTCGCGTTTTTTTGCGTTTTCGGTGCGTTTTTCACGCGCGTTTTTTTAAGTCAATGGGACTTTTTCAAAGGGACCAAGGTTCGGGAATAAAATGTTTTATTTAATTGAAAAAGAATGTCTTCTGATAAGATAGCAGATGTATGCAAACATCTACAATCTTTTCTTCACTGTTCCGCGCGTATATTATCTCCCGACAAGTTAGCAGATGTGAGGAACATTGAAGAATAGAATAAAAACAGTGAACACAGTGAACACAGTGAACACAGGATCATTTAAGTGAAAAACACAGTGCAGAACACAGTGCAGAATAGATTACAGATGTTCGGCACATCTGCTTACTTGTCGGGAGATACGCGCGGAGCGGTGCGAACAAAATAGCATGTGAAGAACAATATATATGTGTGAAGAAGACATTGCAGATGTATGGAAACATCTGCAATGTGTTCTTTACACACATATATATTGTTCTTCACATGCTATTTTGTTCGCACCGTTCCGCGCGTATCTCCCGACAAGTAAGCAGATGTGCCGAACATCTGTAATCTATTCTGCACTGTGTTCTGCACTGTGTTTTTCACTTAAATGATCCTGTGTTCACTGTGTTCACTGTTTTTATTCTATTCTTCACTGTTCTTCATTGTGTTTTTTTAATTAAATGATCGTTCGCGAGCAGGGGAAATACTGTTATACTGGTCACCTAGCAACCCTTACGTTTAAAACGCATTGCACTCGCATTGCACTTGCAATGTTTGCGAGTGCAATGCGTTTTTGATACGTCCCCATAGACTTGAATGGGGCGTGAAAAATGCGCGTGAATCGCAAAAATAGAGCATGCTGCGATTTTGACGCGCGTGCAAACGAACTCAAGCACGCGTGTGCAAAACAACGCAAATGAAGAAAGACCCATTGAATACAATGGGACAGAGTGCAATGCAAGTTCTGCGCGTCAAATGCACGCGCAGAACTCGCGCGTGAAAAACGCCAGTGTAGAAGGGGCCTAATGGTCAGCTTTTGAGAATACTAGCTCTCCTCATCAGCTTGATTTTATACACACCATTGTGTGTATCCTTGTCAAAGGATATTAATGCTGTGAATTTTCTTCTTCATGCATAACACCATATCTGACGAAGAGAACTAATATTCTCGAAAGCTCACCATCAATTATCCTCAGTTATCCTCAGAATGGTATCAGCTGATTTATTCACTTCTCTAAAAAGTAGGACAGTGGACCCCTGTTCCTGACATAGGTGCAGGTCCAAGAAGTGGGAGTGGCACCTATCATCTATTTATGATATATGCTGTGGATGTGTTATAAATAGTTAAGAATGGAATACTCTATTAAATAAGAAGTAGGACTTTTAAACAAGATCTAAATAAGGCAACAGTGAAAGATTAAAGATATTTTGCAGTATTGTTATATTAATGACCTTTTTCCATAGGATAAGCCAATTATTACCAGATTGGTGGAGGTATGACACTCAGTAGTCTAACTCATCAGATGATTCCTTCAGCCTTTGGCAAAGAATAAAGACAGAAAGACAACTCCATTCCCTGTGCAGTGGCCAGTACCAGTAACTGCAACGCAGCTATTATTTCAAGAAGTCACACCAAAGCTGCCATAAAGGCAGTCCTTGCCGTACTGGTGCTGGGCCCCCTTTCCTCAGTGCTGTGGTCCATTTGTGAAGTACTGAATGCAACCTGGTAAATGGGGGTGTGCCATATTACATTAGTGAGGGGTTTCCCTCTTACATTTGCAGCGGTGTGCCCTCTTACTTCAGGGGGATGTGCCCTCTTATATCTGTGGGGGTGTGCCCACTTACATCAGCAGAGGTGTACCCTCTTATATCAGCGGTGGTGTGCCCTCTTACTAAAGTTTGGGTGTGCCCTCACATCAGTGGGGGTGTACCCTCTTACATCAGTGGGGGTGTGTGCCCTCTTACATCAGTGGGAGTGTGCCCTATCACATCGTTGGGGGTGTACCCTCTTATATCAGTGGGGGTGTGCCCTCTTACATTCAATGGAGGCGTGCCCTCTTATATCAGTGGGTGTGTGTGCCCTCTTACATCAGTGGGGATGTGCCCTCTTACATCAGTGGGGATGTGCCCTCTTACATCAGTGGGGGTGGCCCCTCTTACATCAGTGGGGGTGTGCCCTCTTACATCAGTGGGGATGTGCACTATTACATCAGTGGGGATGTGCCCTCTTACATCAGTGGGGGTGTGCCCTCTTACATCAGTGGGGATGTGCCCTCTTACATCAGTGGGGATGTGCCCTCTTACATCAGTGGGGATGTGCCCTCTTACATCAGTGGGGGTGGGCCCTCTTACATCAGTGGGGGTGTGCCCTCTTACATCAGTGGGGATGTGCCCTATTACATCAGTGGGGGTGTGCCCTCTTACATCAGTGGGGGTGTGCCCTCTTACATCAGTGGGGATGTGCCCTCTTACATCAGTGGGGATGTGCCCTCTTACATCAGTGGGGATGTGCCCTCTTACATCAGTGGGGGTGGGCCCTCTTACATCAGTGGGGGTGTGCCCTCTTACATCAGTGGGGATGTGCCCTATTACATCAGTGGGGGTGTGCCCTCTTACATCAGTGGGGGTGTGCCCTCTTACATCAGTGGGGATGTGCCCTATTACATCAGTGGGGATGTGCCCTATTACATCAGTGGGGATGTGCCCTATTACATCAGTGGGGATGTGCCCTATTACATCAGTGGGGGTGAACCCTCTCAGATCAGTGGGGGTGTGCCCTCTTACATCAGCAGGAGCTGCTTCCTTTTATATATTGGAGATATGTTCTCAGCTTGCTCATAAATTATTACAATAAATATAGAATAAACGTAACTTCCTAAACTCTTAGCCTATAAGGTCCCTAATATAAAGAGCAAACATAAAGAGAAAACATGAAATTTGTGGACGTTTAACATTTACGGAGCGCTGCAGATTACTATGGACAAACTTCATTAGGAAATCTCTTCCTGACTATTAAATAGACAATTATTTTAGCTTTACATTTTGGATGAATTGGGAATTAGTTAATTGATATATATAAGAGCTGTTAATTTTCTTCCTCTCAATGTTACATTTGTTGTACTTCAGGGAATGATTGGAGGTTTCTCCATCTGCTGCCTGGAGGCTGGTGGGAATATTCTGTATATTACATCTCCTCGTGTCCTTATGAAGGAGCAGTGTCTTCTGCATACCTCAAAGAACCTTCCTAAATCATGTAACCAGATATCACCATTCATTTTCTACAAATCTACTTCTTACTGCCAGCCACATCATCAAGAAAATTAATTACTGATAGAGGACACCTAAAATAGCACCTTGGGAAAGACAGATGTAGAGTATTCAGCACAAGGATGGACTATAATAATTATTCCTTTATTTACGTAGCGCACACATTGGGGTCTCATTTACTTAGGGTCCGGACGCCGCACTTTTGTCGGGTTTCCCGAATATTTCCGTTTTGCCCTGAATTGCCCTGGGGTTTTGGTGCATGCGATTGGATTGTGGCGCATCAGCGTCAGCATGCACGCGACAGAAATCGTGGGGCGTGGCCATCGGACAACCCGATGGATTTGGGAAAACCGCAGAATTTAAAAAACGGATTGTGTCGCAATATCAAGCACTCACATGCACCGGGAAGAAGGTGAACTCCGGCGGACCTCAGCGCAGCAGTGACACCTGCAGGAACTTGGGCGCACAAGCTTAGTGAATCGTGGCAGATCCGAATCCTCGTCGGACAACGCACCTTGGGATCACGACAGGACCGGGTAAGTAAATCCGCCCCAGAGTTTGCCAAACCAGTCCCTGTCCCCATGGGGCTCACAATTTAAACAACCTACTAGTATGTTTTGGGAGGAAACCCACCCAACACAGAGAGAACATACATACTCTTTGCAGATGTGGCTGGGACATGAACCCAGGACCCAGCGCTGCAAGTCTGTAGTGCTAGCCACTGAGTCACTGTGCTGCCCTATAGGAAGAAAACTTTCCTGAGTAACCAGTGTGGTGCACTGGGAAATGTCCTGCTTAATACTGACTCCACCTCTAAAAATATTTGCCCCAGTGATCAGATGATAAGCATCAGGTCCAGCTCCTGGAAGCTCATGATGATGGTCATTAGAGATGAGCGAGCACTAAAATGCTCGGGTACTCGTTATTCGAGACGAACTTTTCCCGATGCTCGAGTGCTCGTCTCGAATAACGAGCCCCATTGAAGTCAATGGGAGACTCGAGCATTTTTCAAGGGGACCAAGGCTCTGCACAGGGAAGCTTGGCCAAACACCTGGGAACCTCAGAAAAGGATGGAAACACCACGGAAATGGACAGAAAACAGCAGGGGCAGCATGCATGGATGCCTCTGAGGCTGCTTAATCGCACCATTATGCCAAAATTATGGGCAACAGCATGGCCATGACAGAGTGACAGAATGAAGCTAGATAGCATCTAAAACATCCAATAATTGACCCTGACACTATAGGGGACGGCATGCAGAGGCAGCGGCAGCAGCGGCAGGCTAGAGAGTGGCATGGCGACATACCCTAAATGGACTCAGGCTTCAAACCAATGGGTGGCAGAGAGGAACCAAAGGAGGTGAGCAAGAAGCGCTCAAATAATATCGGTACATGATAACAGTTTGCCAGTATATTTTGTGGATTACACAGCAGGGTGGCGACAAAGTTAACATGGAAGCCATGAAAACAACCCAAAATTCTGCCTGACACAGCTCGTTTGATAAGGGGACCATGTATGGAGGCAGTGAACTAGTAGTAGATTAAAGGTGCTGCAGTTAAAACTATGTTAGTTGGATCTTGGCATGGAGCTGGCGCTCCGCTGCCAGGCGAGCTTTCGCCAATCCAAGCCCCTGTCTCTAGGCTACTCCCCAAACAGCACTTCTAAGAACCTTTTGTATAAGATCAAGTGTAGTAGCGTTCTTATAAGTTTGGGATATGGCGGGTGAGGGGAATGTAAACAGATGCGCAAGAAGCGCTGAAATAATATCGGTAAATGATAAAAGTTTGCCAGTATATTTTGTGGATTACACAGCAGGGTGGCGACAAAGTTAACAAGTTTGATGTGGAATGCCCTGTAAAAGCTCTCGGGCGGTGTGCCTTTTATCGCCTAGGCTCAGCAGTTTGAGCACCGCGTGCTGTCGCTTAGCGACGGCACTGCTGCTGTGCCTAGAGCTACCGACTGATGGCGCCATGGCCACGGATGTTAATTCGGAGGAGGAGGAGGTGGAGGAGGGGTGGGAGGAGGAGGAGGTATAGTAGGCCTTTGAGACCTGGACCGAGGTAGGCCCAGCAATCCTCTGCGTCGGCAGTATATGACCAGCCCCAGGGTCAGACTCGGTCCCAGCATGCACCAAGTTAAGTGTAGTAGCGTTCTTGTAAGTTTGGGATATGGCGGGTGAGGGGAATGTAAACAGATGCGCAAGAAGCGCTGAAATAATATCCCTAAATGGTAAAAGTTTGCCAGTATATTTTGTGGATAACACAGCAGGGTGGCGACAAAGTTAACAACTTTGATGTGGAATCCATGAAAACAACCCAAATTTCTGCCTGACACACCTCGTTTGATAAGGGGACGATGTATGGAGGCAGCTATATGGACGACTTTTGGAGGTAGCAATGGAGACAACGTGTGGAGGCTGCTATGGAGACAATTTAATTTGGATAGTGCCTGTATGTGGCAGTCCAAAAAAGCTTTCAAACCAGAGGAGCAGGTAGGTGGCCCTCCAGAAAAATGAAATAGATTGAGTGCCTGTATGTGGCAGTCCAAAAAAGTTTTCAAACCAGAGGAGCAGGTAGGTGGCCCTCCAGAAAAATGAAATAGATTGAGTGCCTGTATGTGGCAGTCCAAAAAAGTTTTCAAACCAGAGGAGCAGGTAGGTGGCCCTCCAGAAAAATTGAATAGATTGAGTGCCTGTATGTGGCACTCCCAAAAATTGTTTAAAACAGAGGACCGGGTCGGTGGCCCTCCAGAAAAATTAAATGCATAAAGTACTATAGCTAGAGCCAGTGGGCCCTGTAAAAAAATAGCCAGTTTCCTCTGCTTTAGTGTACAAAGAGGAGGAGAAGGAGGAAAATGAGGAGGAGGAGGAGTGGATAAATTATTCAGGTTGAGCTTCCTTCACCTGGTGGAGATTGGAAATTATGAGAAATCCAGGCTTTATTCATCTTAATAAGCGTCAGCCTGTCAGCGCTGTCAGTCGACAGGCGTGTACGCTTATCGGTGATGATGCCACCAGCTGCACTGAAAACCCGCTCGGACAAGACGCTAGCGGCAGGGCAGGCAAGAACCTCCAAGGCGTACAGCGCCAGTTCGTGCCACATGTCCAGCTTTGAAACCCAGTAGTTGTAGGGAGCTGTGTGATCATTTAGGACGATGGTATGGTCAGCTACATACTCCCTCACCATCTTTCTGTAAAGATCAGCCCTACTCTGCCGAGACTGGGGACAGGTGACAGTGTCTTGCTGGGGTGACATAAAGCTGGCAAAAGCCTTGTAAAGCGTACCCTTGCCAGTGCTGGACAAGCTGCCTGCTCGCCTACTCTCCCTCGCTACTTGTCCCGCAGAACTACGCACTCTGCCGCTAGCGCTGTCAGAAGGGAAATAGTGTTTCAGCTTGTGCACCAGGGCCTGCTGGTATTCATGCATTCTCACACTCCTTTCCTCTCCAGGGATGAGAGTGGAAAGATTTTGCTTGTACCGTGGGTCCAGGAGAGTGAATACCCAGTAATCGGTGCTGGAATAAATTCTTTGAACGCGAGGGTCACGGGATAGGCAGCCTAGCATGAAATCTGCCATATGCGCCAGAGTACCAACGCGTAAGAATTCACTCCCCTCACTGGCCTGACTGTCCATTTCCTCCTCCTCCAACTCCTCCAACTCCTCTTCTTCTGCCCATACACGCTGAACAGTGAAGGACTCAACAATGGTCCCCTCTTGTGTCTCGCCAACATTCTCCTCCTCTTCCTCCTCATCCTCCTCCACCTCCTCCGATATGCGCTGAGAAACAGACCTAAGGGTGCTTTGGCTATCAACAAGGGAATCTTCTTCCCCCGTCTCTTGTGACGAGCGCAAAGCTTCCGACTTCATGCTGATCAGAGAGTTTTTCAACAGGCCAAGCAGCGGGATGGTGAGGCTGATGATGGCGGCATCGCCACTGACCATCTGTGTTGACTCCTCGAAGTTACTCAGCACCTGACAGATATCAGACATCCACGTCCACTCCTCATTGTAGACTTGAGGAAGCTGACTGACCTGACTACCAGTTCTGGTGGAAGTTGACATCTGGCAGTCTACAATCGCTCTGCGCTGCTGGTAAACTCTGGATAACATGGTTAATGTTGAATTCCACCTCCTGGGCACGTCGCACAACAGTCGGTGAGCGGGCAGTTGGAGGCGGCGCTGCGCTGCCCTGAGAGTGGCAGCATCTGTGCTGGACTTCCTGAAATGCGCACAGATGCGGCGCACCTTCGTGAGCAAATCAAACAGATTGGGGTATGTCTTGAGGAAACGCTGAACTATCAGATTTAACACATGGGCCAGGCATGGCACATGTGTCAGTCTGCCGAGTTGCAGAGCCGCCACCAGGTTACGGCCGTTGTCACACACAACCATGCCTGGCTTCAGGTTCAGCGGTGCCAGCCACAGATCAGTCTGCGCCGTGATGCCCTGTAATAGCTCTTGGGCGGTGTGCCTTTTATCGCCTAGGCTCAGCAGTTTGAGCACCGCCTGCTCTTGCTTAGCGACGGCACTGCTGCTGTGCCTAGAGCTAGCGACTGATGACGCCATGCCCACGGATGGTAGTTCGGAGGAGGAGGTGGAGGAGGGGTGGGAGGAGGAGGAGGCATAGTAGGCCTGAAAGACCTGGACCGAGGTAGGCCCCGCAATCCTCGGCGTCGGCAGTATATGACCAGCCGCAGGGTCAGACTCGGTCCCAGCCTCCACCAAGTTAACCCAATGTGCCGTTAGCGATATATAGTGGCCCTGCCCGGCAGCACTCGTCCACGTGTCCGTGGTCAGGTGGACCTTGTCAGAAACGGCGTTGGTCAGGGCACGGATGATGTTGTGTGACATGTGCTGGTGCAGGGCTGGGACGGCACATCGGGAAAAGTAGTGGCGGCTGGGGACCGAATACCGAGGGGCGGCCGCCGCCATGAGGTTGCGAAAGGCCTCGGTCTCTACTAAACTATAGGGCAGCATCTCCAGGCTAAGCAATCTGGAGATGTGGACATTAAGGGCTTGGGCGTGCGGGTGGGTTGCACTATATTTCCGTTTCCGCTCCAGCGTCTGGGGTATGGAGAGCTGAACGCTGGTGGATGCTGTGGAGGATCGTGGAGGCGACGATGGGGTTTTTGTGCCAGGGTCCTGGGCAGGGGGCTGACTATCAGCTGACACAGGGGAAGGAGCAGTGGTGTGCACGGCCGGAGGTGAACGGGCTTGGTGCCACTGAGTGGGGTGTTTAGCATTCATATGCCTGTGCATACTGGTGGTAGTTAAGCTAGTAGTGGTGGAACCCCTGCTGATCCTGGTTTGGCAAAGGTTGCACACCACAGTCCGTCGGTCATCCGGTGTTTCCTTAAAGAACCTCCAGACTTCTGAAAATCTAGCCCTCGCCGCAGGAGCCCTCGCCACGGGAGCTTCACTACGTGACACATTTGGCGCTGATGCACCTGCTCTGGCCCTGCCTCTCCATCTGGCCCCACCACTGCCTCTTCCAACCTGTTCTGGTCGAGGACTCTCCTCCGTCTCAGAAGCACTGTGTTCACCCGGCCTCTCAACCCAGCTTGGGTCTGTCACCTCATCATCCTCCGATCCCTCAGTCTGCTCCCCCCTCGGACTTCCTGCCCTTACAACAACTTCACCACTGTCTGACAACCGTGTCTCCTCATCGTCGGACACCTCTTTACACACTTCTTCCACTACGTCAAGAAGGTCATCATCACCCACAGACTGCGACTGGTGGAAAACCTGGGCATCGGAAAATTGCTCAGCAGCAACCGGACAAGTGGTTTGTGACTGTGGGAAGGGTCCAGAAAAAAGTTCCTCAGAGTATGCCGGTTCAAATGCCAAATTTTCATGGGAGGGGGCAGACTGGGGGGGAGGAGGCTGAGGTGCAGGAGCTGGAGGAGTGCCGATTTCGGTGACATGGGTGGACTGCGTGGAAGACTGACTGGTGGACAAATTGCTCGAAGCATTGTCGGCAATCCACGACATCACCTGTTCGCACTGTTCTGGCCTCAACAGTGCTCTACCACGAGTCCCAGTAACTTCAGACATGAACCTAGGGAGTGTAGCTCTGCGGCGTTCCCCTGCTCCCTCATAAGCAGGTGGTGTCTCACCCCGCCCAGGATCACGGCCTCTGACCCCTGCAGTAGTTGGACGCCCACGTCCCCGCCCTCGTCCTCTACCCCTAGCTCTCGGGTTAAACATTTTGAAAATGAAAGTTATAACTTTAATTTTTTTTTTTTACTTTTTTTTGTGTTTTTTTGTGTTTTTTAGTTTTTTTTTGTGTTGTTTAGTTTTTAAAACCAAACGATGCTATCCTATTGCTATGGCTATTTTCTAGCCAAGTATGAAAGCACACTGCTATGCCAGATGAGATGACGCTGAGTTATGAAAAAATAAACGTAAAATAAAAAGGAAATGGCAGACTGTGCCTAATTGAAATCCAACCCCTAATAAATTTTCCCACTTCGGTCTTTGCGATGGATATATGCGTCACTAAGCGCTAAACACAGCGGTCGCAAGTCTCACTCCAAATTCCTCACAATTGGCTAGTAGATGCACTGCAGCAAGGACAGCCACCAGCAGATCAACCAGAAATAAAATATATATAACGCTATTGTAGGCGTAAGTAAGCCGTTTGGATTCTCCTTTGGCTATTTTCTAGCCAAGTATGAAAGCACACTGATGAGATGACGCTGAGTTATGAAAAAATAAACGTAAAATAAAAAGAAACTGCCAGACTGTGCCTAATTGAAATCAAACCCCTAATAAATTTTCCCACTTCGGTCTTTGCGATGGATATGTGCGTCACTAAGCGCTAAACACAGCGGTCGCAAGTCTCACTCCAAATTCCTCACAATTGGCTAGTAGATGCACTGCAGCAAGGACAGCCACCAGCAGATCAACCAGAAATAAAATATATATCACGCTATTGTAGGCGTAAGTAAGCCGTTTGGATTCTCCTTTGGCTATTTTCTAGCCAAGTATGAAAGCACACTACTATGCCAGATGAGATGACGCTGAGTTATGAAAAAATAAACGTAAAATAAAAAGGAAATGGCAGACTGTGCCTAATTGAAATCCAACCCCTAATAAATTTTCCCACTTCGGTCTTTGCGATGGATATGTGCGTCACTAAGTGCTAAACACAGCGGTCGCAAGTCTCACTCCAAATTCCTCAAAATTGGCTAGTAGATGCACTGCAGCAAGGACAGCCACCAGCAGATCAACCAGAAATAAAATATATATAACGCTATTGTAGGCGTAAGTAAGCCGTTTGGATTCTCCTTTGGCTATTTTCTAGCCAAGTATGAAAGCACACTGCTATGCCAGATGAGATGACGCTGAGTTATGAAAAAATAAACGTAAAATAAAAAGAAACTGGCAGACTGTGCCTAATTGAAATCCAACCCCTAATAAATTTTCCCACTTCGGTCTTTGCGATGGATATGTGCGTCACTAAGCGCTAAACACAGCGGTCGCAAGTCTCACTCCAAATTCCTCACAATTGGCTAGTAGATGCACTGCAGCAAGGACAGCCACCAGCAGATCAACCAGAAATAAAATATATATCACGCTATTGTAGGCGTAAGTAAGCCGTTTGGATTCTCCTTTGGCTATTTTCTAGCCAAGTATGAAAGCACACTGATGAGATGACGCTGAGTTATGAAAAAATAAACGTAAAATAAAAAGGAAATGGCAGACTGTGCCTAATTGAAATCCAACCCCTAATAAATTTTCCCACTTCGGTCTTTGCGATGGATATGTGCGTCACTAAGCGCTAAACACAGCGGTCGCAAGTCTCACTCCAAATTCCTCAAAATTGGCTAGTAGATGCACTGCAGCAAGGACAGCCACCAGCAGATCAACCAGAAATAAAATATATATAACGCTATTGTAGGCGTAAGTAAGCCGTTTGGATTCTCCTTTGGCTATTTTCTAGCCAAGTATGAAAGCACACTGCTATGCCAGATGAGATGACGCTGAGTTATGAAAAAATAAACGTAAAATAAAAAGAAACTGGCAGACTGTGCCTAATTGAAATCCAACCCCTAATAAATTTTCCCACTTCGGTCTTTGCGATGGATATGTGCGTCACTAAGCGCTAAACACAGCGGTCGCAAGTCTCACTCCAAATTCCTCACAATTGGCTAGTAGATGCACTGCAGCAAGGACAGCCACCAGCAGATCAACCAGAAATAAAATATATATCACGCTATTGTAGGCGTAAGTAAGCCGTTTGGATTCTCCTTTGGCTATTTTCTAGCCAAGTATGAAAGCACACTGCTATGCCAGATGAGATGACGCTGAGTTATGAAAAAATAAACGTAAAATAAAAAGTAAATGGCAGACTGTGCCTAATTGAAATCAAACCCCTAATAAATTTTCCCACTTTGGTGTTTGAGGTGGATATGTATGTCACTAAGAGCTAAACACAACGGTAGCAAGTCCCCCTGCAAATTCCTCACAATATGGTACTAGCTGCACTACTAGTGCCAGCAAGCCCAGCCACAAGCAAACAAAACAAAAAAAGTATAACGTTATTGTAGCCCTAAGAAGGGCTGTTGGGTTCTTGTTGAATCACTCCTGCCTAACACTATTCTAATAGAACACCCTAACGCTTTCCCTGACCAGCAGCAGCTCTCTCCCTAGCGGCATCCAGACACAGAATGATCCGAGCAGCGCGGGCAGCGGCTAGTCTATCCCAGGGTCACCTGATCTGGCCAGCCAACCACTGCTATCGACGTGTAAGGGTACCACGTCATGCTGGGTGGAGTGCAGAGTCTCCTGGCTTGTGATTGGCTCTGTTTCTGGCCGCCAAAAAGCAAAACGGCGGGAGCTGCCATTTTCTCGAGCGGGCGAAGTATTCGTCCGAGCATCGAGCAGTTTCGAGTACGCTAATGCTCGAACGAGCATCAAGCTCGGACGAGTATGTTCGCTCATCTCTAATGGTCATACGTTGATGAGCTGAAAGAGGAAGGAGGGATGGGTTCCTTTAAGGTCTTCAATAACAGAATAGCTTCAATGTTAAAGAACAGTCTCACATTGCAGCTCACAGCTTCTCTCCTTATTAGTCTCCACATTAAATATATTACTTCCAGCTCCCTAAGGGGCAACAAATGAAACTCTGACAGTACGGATATTAAGAGCACTTATTTATCTACCAATTAACTAAAGTCACAAGGAAGAAAACAATAAAGCTGAAATCATTATCTTTTAATTGGCAATATGAGTTATTTTTTAATGCAGATGGGAATGTAAATCAGATATTAACGGCTAATTACTTTCTAGAACATGGAATTATTCCCCAATTTCTAGCCCTCACAGATGAAGGACCCCTCTAAGTCAAGGCAGATTTATACTGGCCACACGGGAAGTTTTTTCTATAGTGTATAACGTACATACAGTTGGGGGAGGGGGGCTTTTATCAGGTCCTGCATACAGCATTTCACAGATACTGTATAAGTCCAACTTGTCTTTATCAGTCCGGCTGTGCACAATTTCAGTTACGAGTCGTAACTTCTGACTTAGGGTCAAGTGGCGGCCATCTTGGATTTGTATGTGACAACGTGCAGATGAGATTGTTGTCTGTCTCTGCTATATGTCTGTCGCCACGCCCCCTGCACGGAGCACAGAGACACTTATCTCTTCCTGCCAGAAGATTATAAGCAGAGAGAGAAACTGCGAACTACAAGGAGATAAGTGATTCAGGGGAAGGAGGAGGCAGGCACATGTTTGTGAGATGTAGCAAAGCTCACAGTAAAACAGTCTGTCAGCCTCTGTGTAAAAGGCAGCATGCATCTCATGTATCTCTGATCTGTCTCATCTAACTTTCTATGTGTCAGTGTGTTAGTACAGAAGCCAGATGAAAGTGTATATACACCTGTATCCTGATAATGTAACCACATTGTCACCCACAGAACTAGATGGGTCATAGCAAGGCCCGGCCCACACCCTGGAATCTTACAATGCGCAGCCTAGAGAGTGATAGGAGAAATAAACAGCAATATAACTGAGTAAAAAGGGGTTAACATGATCTTTATTGTGTTAACATCACTAGGGGATTGAAATTTAAGAATTTTCTTTTGTAGGAAAACCCCATTGGCCCACATTTATCAAAAACAGTGCAGTCTGTACTAGGTGCAGTTTGCCTGTGAAGTGTGCAGGGGGTGCCAGATTCAGGATTTGTTGTGCCCGTTCTTCATGAATCTGTCACCCCCTGCACTGCCCCGACAGAGTGCACCGACTGTTTTTTCATGCACTTTTACATTGAGCATGCATAATCGATAAATTTGGTGCGGGGTCCGACTGTGCACCGGAATGGCCATTTCAGAGCTGGACTTTGCGTTGCGTCGGGTGTAGTGCTATATAAATACATATAAATGTATTATATAAAATATAATAGATTGCACTGAAAAGAATATGCAAAGTCAGACAAAAAACCTGAGAAGGGGCATTAATAAATGTGGGCAAATGTCTAATTCTGGTGCACAAATTGCACCACAATAGTATCAGACTGGCCACCAGATTGCCCATACGTCCTCCAGTAGGCTCAGTGCTTAAGATGATAGTGACTCAAAAGGTCCCAATATAGTGTTACTAGGAATTTTTCTTCTAGAGATTGATGGCGATTGAACCCTCGACTTATTGCATCTGGTGGCCCCAAGGACCACCTGATATTGGGGCACAAAGTTTTTTCTCAAAATATTTGGTAGTTTAATTACAGTATATCCTATGAAATATCCGCTTTCTTCTCCTCTTTATGGCTTGTTTGTTTTTCATAGGTAATGAAGTTATTTTCCTATTTCACATCTCTCTATAAACTCATAATCAGATTAGATAGTTTATGCTTCCTTTTTCATTTTCTTCTCTTTTTTTTCCATTATCTGTGAATTGAATTTGTTTTTATTGCTGGATAAATTGCTTTCTTGCATCGAGAACGAGGACTTAATAACACAAACATCCATAACCCAATGAAATGTCGAAAACATTACTTCAAAGCCAATCTCTGTGTGATATATTACTGACCCTATATGTTGTCTGTAATGTCTAAGTGTCTATAGGATCTGCCTGAGCCATAAAGTAATATCAGGGGCAGGTACAGATGATGATGTACAGGGAAGAACCGTATGGTCCCCTATATTATAATAAAAGTCCAATGGTATAATATCATACACTGCTCAAAAAATAAAGGGAACATTTACACAAACAAAGCAACTCCAAGTCAATGGCACATCTATGAAATCATTCTGGCCAGTTGTGAATCAATTTCTCCTGCTGTTTCACAAATGCAACAGATAACAGGTAGACATGTAGGTGGTGACTAGAGCCCATTTCTCTGTTCTCATCCTATTTGGCCGTTGTTTTGGTTACTTTTACAGTTTTTCATTGCTCTCACCCCTAGAGGTAGCATAAGGCAGGGTCTGGAACCCATGGAAGTTGCTCAGATGGTGCAGCTTATCCAGGATACAATGGGCCACATTTATCACTTTTGTGCGCCTAAGTGTAGTAGTAGTTGCACCTAAATTCTGGTGCACTGTTTTGCCAGAATTATCACAAGCTACAACCATCTGTGATAAGTATATTTTCTGCCTCTTATTAATCACTTTACTTTAACACAGTTTAGGCGCAATTTTGACGCATTTTCGGCGCAATGTTAGATTCAGGCACTTACATGTCATCCTGCTACAAGCTCCTCTCTGCTTCTCCCACAGCCCAGAATGAAGATAACACTCACAGCAGCAGCCAGGTGTGTGACACCCTGCACCCAGTGACCTCCTCAGCAGGGGCTTCTCCTGGAGGGGATCCCCCAGTGCTGGTCTCCTGCTGCGTCCCTGTAATTCTGCACAGTATCCCCCTCAGAAACACTGGTGTCTGAGGGGGTTCTGTGCAGAATTACATGGGGGACACTTGTTTGTAGAATCTGCAACATTCTGCAAACTTCTGCAAAGTTCTCTTCTCTCTTGCTCTAAGCTCAGGAGTTTGCAGAATGTTTTGTAAATAGAAGGTGATCAACTGTAAATAGAGTCTGCAGCTCCTGTCTGCAGTGTATCTAATGTATCTATTATCTGTTCTAGTGTGTGGCTGAGCTTTGCTGCTAGAAATGAGCTGTTCTGCAAAGGGGATCAGTGCTTTCTTCTCAGATAACGCCACCTTCGGGCTGGAGTGTTCTTGCGCCCGTTTTTGCACCTAAATGAAAACGTTGCAAGTGATGAATATCATTAGGCGCGGCAAATTTATTTGTATCCCGAGACAGACAAGAAAGACAGATTAAAAACAATTAAATTTGTACCAAGTACATTAGTAAATTCATTGGCCAGAATTCCCTGTGAGGATAACTGGCAAAACACCTCCTGCACTATAACAGTACTTCAAAGGCACCCATAATCCCTAGTAACCAGAGTCAGTGCTGAGTAGCAACTAGAACAATACACAGAACCTGATGTAGAGAAAATAAAAGGTCAACAAAGGTAAATCCTAAGTGGGGACTGGTCTCAATACTTTACAGGGGTAGAGGAAGTCCCCCATTTAGGGGACGGAACGCGTGGGTAGCCCTCCACCTCCTTCACACCAATCATAGCACCCTAAGGCTATCTGACATGGGATGCCGACTGAGACTTCCCTGACGTACACTTGGACATGTAAAGTATTGAGACCAGTCCCCACTTAGGATTTACCTTTGTTGACCTTTTATTTTCTCTACATCAGGTTCTGTGTATTGTTCTGGTTGCTACTCAGCACTGACTCTGATTACTAGGGATTATGGGTGCCTTTGGAGTACTGTTATAGTGCAGGAGGTGTTTTGCCAGTTATCCTCACAGGGAATTCTGGCCAATGAATTTATTAATGTACTTGGTACAATTTTAATTGTTTTTAATCTGTCTTTCTTGTCTGTCTCGGGATACAAATAAATTTCATGTTTGCCTTTTTTGTTACTCCAATAAAGTGATTTTGTATATTGTCAGATGACACATCTCTTGCTCTTTTTGTATATATTGATTCTAGTTTTGATGTGTTGACAGACACCGCTTGTGACAGAATTTATATGTAACTGGTGGTTGTGCACGGTCAATTTTTTGAATTTCGTGCTTATCCAGGATACAACATCAAACTTTGGCAAGAAAGTTAGGTGTGACTGTCAACACAGTGTTCAGAACATTGAGCAGATACCGGGAGGAAGGTCTTTACACCAGCAGACATGGAGGAGCTGTAGGAGGGCAACAACCCAGTAGCAGGATCGCTACCCCCTCCTTTGTGTGAGGAGGACCAGAAGGAGCACTGCCCGAGCCCTGCAAAATGGCCTCCAGCAGCCACTAATATCCATCCAACTGTTAGAAACAGACTCCACGAGGGTGGTATAAAGGCCCGATGTCCACAAGTCAGTGATGTGCTTACAGCGTCACCATGCAGGGTGATTGGCATTTGCCACAGAACACCAAAATTAGCAGATTTGCCACTGGCGCCCTCTGCTCTTCACGGATGAGCGTAAGTTCACACTGAGCACATGTGACAAACATAACAAAGTCTAAGGACGGTCTGGAGAGCATCCAAATAGTCAAATAACACTTTTTTGCAAAATATAAAACCTTCAATAAAAAATTATCAAAAGAATGTGCAGTCCTCAAAATAGTAACATTGAAAACATCATCAAAAGTTGCAAAAAATTATGCAACCCACAGCTGAACACACTAGCGTATGAAAAAGTTATTAGCGCCAGAATACGGCAAAATTATTTTGTACAGGAAGTTTTAATTTTTGCAAATGTATGAAAACATTAAAAAACCTTTATAAATTTGGTATCCCTGTGATCGTACAGACTCAAAAAGTAAAGTAGACATGTCATTTTGGGTGTCCAGTGAAAGCTGTAAAATCCAAGCCCACAAGATAATGGCGCAAATGCATTTTTTTCACCAATTTCTCTGCACTTTAAATTTTTTTTTTGCTACCCAGTACACGATTGGAATATTAAATACCGACACTTTGTTATGCAGAAATCAAGCTCTCATACAGCTCTTTACATGGAAACATTTTAATAAGTTAGGGATTTTTAAAGGTGGGGAGAGAAAAATAAAAACACAAAAAATTAAAAAGGGCCAGACCGTTAAAAACATTGTACATTTTCCATCCAGTTTAACTGCCCAGGAATCCTGCAATACAAAACTGGATAATCCTGGGGTACTTGCAATTTTTAACTACTGATTTGTGTAATTTCATCCTCCATTTGAACTTAAAGGGAACCTGTCATCAGGGAGGTCATTTTTAGCTGTAGGCAGGTACAACTAGTCTATGGCATGTTCATTTAAAAAATTTGAAAGAGGCAGGTACCAAAATTTTGCGACAGCTCTGAATTTCTACCATACATGCAAAAGTATACCAGTATCATTTTGGTATTTTCAGCAGATGTTGAAAGCCACAGAGTACATTCTTGATAGTCGGTATGGGGTTGAGAGGCCACCTAAACCGCCTATTACTTTTTAAGGAACTTTATGCAATTAACATAGCATTCTTTCTTAACCATGTGTTGAGTAAGCGAGGCCAATGTTCCCATCTTTCTACTGTGCTGTTACCCCAAGGATGTATGTGGTCACTGAATATAATGCATCCTGCACCATGTTCATTGTCTGCATCCGTATATGGTTATACGAGAAGATTAGAAAGATAGAGCAGGTTCTATTATAATGTGCATCAAAACTATGTAAGATGCCTTATCATATTTATTAAGAGTTCTAAACAGTTTTTGGAAACTTTTATGTTTAGGACGAGAAAGGTGGTGTAGTTTTTCAGAACAAAGGAATCCTGATACACCACAATTTTGCCACATTTTTCTGGAAAAAACTAGGTCAACTTATAGGAGGTACAACATTAGACTAGACGGTTCTATAATATGGCAGTTTTATCATCTTCGATATAGAGTGTTCAGTCTAATTGTGCGTTGTATAATTTTTGATAAATTTACCCCATTGTTACAAAATATTTCCCCCCTTACACCACCTCCAGGCCAAGTGTGCATGGAGATGTGTGATGTAGGTGCTGCCGGTGGGGGGCATTTCTGTCCCAAGCCTGCACACTAGCAATAACCTATGGCATAGAAATGGCATAGAACGTCCCACGGTTGGAGCCGGGGTGGGGGGGGGGTGGAGATTGCATCATACAATGGTGACTGTATGTATGATAAATCCCCCTAAGGCTCTATCTATCCATATGATGTGCAATGTCCTCCGGATAAGATTGTCGATGGCTTTTGTATCCATTAAATGTATGCAATGGGCAAAGAAAGTTATTCTTTAAATTCAGTTCAACTTTTTATACATGTACAATTGCAAAACTAAATAAATACAGGCAGTCCGCAGGTTACATACAAGATAGGGTCTGTAGGTTTGTTCTTAAGTTGAGTTTGTATGTAAGTCGGAACTGTTTATTTTATCATTGTAATCCCAGCCAGAACTTTTTTGGTCTCTGTGACAATTGGATTTAAAAAATGTTGGGTTGTCATAAGAATCAATATTAACACTAAAGCTTCATTACAGACACCATTGATAACTGTTACAGCTGTTTATTGTAGCCTAGGACTAAAGTACAATAAATTACCAATATTCAGAGGTCCGTTTGTAAGTCGAGTGTTCTTAAGTAGAGGACCGCCTGTATTAGTCATGCGGACTAGTAAAGATATATCCACAAGTACAGAAGATTTTGCTTTTCTACAGACCAGTGAAGTTGGATTCTCATCTCTTAATCCCTACTGAATGCCAGGGTGCATGCGTAGAGAGTCTGGTGATAGATTATTTTAATTTGTAACACAAGATGATTCTTCCACTCTCTAATATGAGACCTGAGACATCATTAAAGTGGAAAAGGATCTCCCAGTAAAGCTCCTGCTTCCTTTTCTGTTTCACCATTGACGTAGTCACGATGGCTTTTTGGGGCAATGTTTAATCCTGTATTGTTCATTTTTTTAGATCATTTGTAAAGTGCAGATGTACTGTGCGCCTCCTCATGGGATATATAAAGTACAGAATTCTATAAAACCTGGACCCTTGGAGTAATATAATATTATAGTCTTAGATTTGTTTCCAAATAGGACGTTACTGATCTCTGAAAGGTACATTGAATGTTCAGTGACAAAGTAACAGTATGGGTTAATGGTGCTCCATGGAACAAAAGGCAAAGGTGTTGCTTGGTTTTTCTTTCCCTGGGGCAAAATTTCTGTTTGCGACCCTAATCCTGTATCTCAATATACTGGCCACAGCAGAATCTGGAACTCAGCATATGCCCTAGTGCCCACCCCATTCTGGTCATGGATATGTCTTGTTTTATAAACCAACTATACACAGTCCTGCACCCAAGCTGACCATGAAATCTAGACCATGTGTTGGACTTCCTACATTGGGAGGGGATTTGTTAGCCCCATTATCTTTCGGACAAGAACAAGTCTACATTCAGCAGGACTGCTCTGCTAAATTTGAGACATCTGGGAAGCATTCATATAAACAACACTATTGCTACTCTTTGTACTCTTTGGGGCTCATTTACTAAGGGTCCGAACCACGTTTTTCCGCCGTGTTTCCCGAATTTTTCAGATTTGCGCTGAATTCCCCCGGGATTTTGGTGCACGCAATCGGATTGTGGCGCATCGGCACCGGCTTTCACACGACAGAAATCGGGTGGCGTGGCGTGGAACCTGACGGATCCAGAAAGGCCGCGGAATTAAAAAAAAAAATTGTGTTGCAAAAAGAGCACTCACATACACCGAGACAGAGGAGGTGAATTATGGCGGACTTCAGCGCAGCAGCGCCACCTAGTGGAAATCGGGCGCACACCCTTAGTGAATCCCGGCAGAACCTGAATCAGGTCGGAGAACGCGTCACTGGATCGCGACAGGACCGGGCAAGTAAATCTGCCCCATTATTGTTTTGAGTCCATAATATTAATGTTGCAATTCATTCAACATTCTCCCCTCCTCTAACTCTATCATCCAACCCTTGCTGTTCGATCTTCCAATGATCGAAGATTATTTTCTTTAATTCGCACCTCCCACTTTTGTCTCCAGGACGTCTCCTGAGATGCACCATGTTCCACCAAGATCTGGAAGGGGGCTGTCACTACATTTTACAACTGGGGATCATTTACAACTGGGCAATTCATGCTAGCACACCTTGTTATATCACCACTACCCCATCTGTGAAGTCATCAACTGTGACATCACCACATATTCCAGTGTCTTAAAAGAGACCAAACAGTGTGACAATGCTCAATATGATGTCATCAACTCAAAATTAACAACTGTAGTATCATCAAAGTTAGTGAGCTGTAGCAATTGGATTGGCCATACATGTATTGTACGTATGGCAAACTCTATTGATATAGCCCATTTTACTTCCTTTCATCTTAACAGACAAGTCCACATTTACACACAGCAATATATTCTGTCATTGCCCACTTAGGGTCAAAGTCTTCCCTCTGTTTGCACTACAGATCTTAATTTGTTGTGAGGCTTTTATATTTACAGTGGGTATGGAAAGTATGCAGACTCCTTAAAATTTTTCACTCTTTGTTTCATTGCAGCCAATTGGTAAGATCCAAAAAGTTTTTGTACATTCTGCAACCCCATCTTGACACAAAAAAGCAGAAATGTAGATATTTTTGCTAATTAATTAAACAAGGAAAACTGAAATATTTCATGGTCATAAAAATTCAGACCCTTTGCTTAGTATCCTCTCCAGTTCCCTCAGGTTGGATGGTGAATGTTGGTGGAAACCATTTTCAAGTCTCTCCAGAGATGCTCAAGAATGGTCACAGAGATGTTCTGAAGTCTCTGCTTTGTTATTTTAGCTGTGTGCTTAGGGTCATTGTCTTGTTGGAAGGCAGATCTTTGGCCCAGTCTGAGGTCCAAAGCCCTCTGGAAGTGGTTTTCATCCAGGATATCTTTGTACTTGGCCGCAGTCATCTTTCCTTCAATTACAACCAGTGGTCCAATCCCTACCCCATATTATGATGCTACCATCAACATGTGTCACTGTTGGGATTCTTCCAACTTCTTCCATTTAAAGGAAACAACCACTTTGTTAAACAAAAATCAAACTAAAAATACTCTCCTCCACTCCTCTTCATTCAGATCCCAATGGTATCTACTACAGAAGAGACTTATAATTAGCAGGCCAGACATCTTGCCCCCGAGGTCCCGCCTCCTAATTATAAGTCTGTTTTCTAGGTGATCTCAGCTTGTCAATAATTAAAGAAGACCAGCACTGGGATCTAGATGAAGAGAAGCACAGGTGAGCAATTTTAGCTTATTTTTTGTTGTTTTTATGTATTATTCATTTTAGTGGTTGTTTTCCTTTAAGGATTATGGAGGCCTTTGTGCTCTTAGGAACCTTGAGTGCTGCAGAAATTCTTTTGTAACATTGGCTAGATCTGTACCTTGACCCAATTCTGTCTCTGAGCTCCCTGGCAGTTCCTTAGACCTCATGATTCTCGTGTGATCTGAGACTCACTGTGAGCTGTAAGGTCTTATATAGACAAGTGTGTGCCTTTCCTAATCAAGTTTAATTAAACACAGCTGGACTCCAATGAAGGAGCAGAACCATTTCATGGAGGATCAGAAGGAAATGGACAGCATGTGAGTTTTATATGAGTGTCACAGCAAAGGGTCTGAATACTTATAACCTTTGAGACTTCAGTTTTTCTTGTTTAATTAATCAGCAAAAATATCTACATTTCAGTTTTTTTTCTGTCAAGATGGGGGCAGAGTGTACATTAATGAGCACAAAAAGGAACTTTCTTGATCTTACCAATTGGCAGTAATGAAACAAATGGTGAAAAGTGTAAAGGAGTCAGAAAACTTTCTATGCCCATTGTACGTACAGAAATTCTCTTTATGGTTTTTAAATCTAAATATTTGCACTGTAAACTCAAACTAATAATTTTGATAGATTTAGTATAGAACTTACCAGCGACAGTATGAACTTCAATGGAGAAAAACTCATTCGGGTTAAATTATTAACAGAAGAAGCGATTTTTCATTCAAACCCCCTGGTGACCTTGTCTTATTTCTTGAAACATCTCTGAGCTGTGTCAGCCATGGCTGTGAACTTCAATGAGAGGAGACAATTTTCTGAAGTTTATGATCAGCCAAGTGTAGAAAACAAATCATGTTGGTCCTGATGGACTGAGAACTCTGCCAATAAGATAACACACTGCATTGTAAATTTGGATTTGTTTGCTTTGGTCTTAAAGATGATGATCCCCTGCAGAGTTAAATGAATGCAGCCTGGAACACACATGTTTGTTCTACACTATTGTTATAAATCATAAAGAATAGATGTTTTACTAATTTTTCCATAGTACACTGAAATACGGCAGATATTATACTATTACAGACCCCAAACCTGCCACTGTCGTGTTTCTTCCCACCTCTCTCTTGTCAGGTAACCACAGTTCTTCCCTTGGTCTTCCTGCTGAAATGGTCTCAATCAGTCAGCGTTACACATTTCAATGACTTTCTGCTGCATAAAACCAAATATGGCGACTGGCTCCCAACATCCCATAAAAAAGTCAAAATAGCAAAATAAAATGTTTTCTTCTTCAACTTTCATGGTTAACAATTAGTGTTGACTGCAGTAAGAGTAAGTAGAAACAATGGGGCACAATTAGGGGGTCCGCGGACCACGATTCTGTCGGGTTTCCCGAGTATTTCCTTTTTGCGCCGAATTGCCCCAAGTTTTTGGCGCACGCAATCAGATTGGACACAAATTGGGGGGCCTGCCGTCAGACAACCTGACTGATTAAGACAAACCGCAGAATTTAAAAACGAAATTGTGTTGCAAGATCATACACTTACATGCACCAGGAAGAAGAAGGTGAACTCCTGCGGACCTCAGCGGCGAAGCAACACATGCAGGAAATTGGACGCACGGCCTTCGTGAATCGCAGCAGATCCGAATCCTCGTCGGACAATGCACAGCGGGGATTGCGACGGAACAGGTAAGCAAATGTGCCCCAATATATGCGAAGTACCCATGCGAAGTGTGCTTTACTGACCTAAACTCAGAAGATATATATATATACCTTATATACTTGGGTATAAGGCAAGATTTTCAGCAAAAAATATGTTGAAAAAACCCAACTCAGCTTATACATGAGTGTAAAGTAGAAAAAAAACGTACATACTCACTTTCCAATGCTCCGCGTGGCTCCTCTTCCTTCTCTTCTTTATTTGTAACAGAGCAGGCAGAGTGCATGAAGCATTTCTACCCGTTCTGTTATGAGTGAAGAGGAGAAGGAAGAGGAGCCACGCGGAGCATCGGAAAGTGAGTATGTAAGTAAATTTTTTTAAACACTGGGGGGTTATAGGTTTATTTATTAGGGGGGAGTGCTGCTGCATTGGGCATTTCATTATTAGGGGGCTGTATCAGGCATTTCATTACTGGGGGAGGCTGCATCGGGCATTTCATTACTGGGGGAGGTTGCATGGGGTATTTCATTACTGGCGGAGGCTGCATGGGGTATTTCATTACTGGGGGAGCCTGAATGGGGCATTTCATTACTGGGGGAGGCTGCATTGGGAATTTCATTACTGGAGGAGGCTGCATGGGGCATCTCATTACCGGGGGAGGCTGCATGGGGTAGTTGATTACTGGTGGAGGTTTGTTAGTGAGCGAAGGTTGCTGGTCATTTAATTACTGGGGGAGGCTGCTGGGCATTACATTACTGGGGGAGGCTGCTGGGCTTTACATTACTGGGGAGGCTGCTGGGCATTGCATTACTGGGGGAGGCTGCTGTGTCTTATATTACTCATGGAGGTTGTGACCAATGCATTTCCCACCCTCGTTTTATACTCAAATCAATACATTTTTCCAGTTATTTATGGTAAAATGAGGACCCTCGGCTTTTACTCGGTTTGAGTATAATTGCATAAATATTGTACTATCGGTGCAATATTCTCTAAAAAGTTCTTGCCATTACTTATGTCCAGCAGTTTTTGTTATCCTCCTTATTTCTGCCATATCACAGCACATTACTATGAGGTCTTATCTCCACAAGTGGTGCTCATTATCTTTGTGAGTCCATTACATTCATACAAAAGATGCAGGGTTGGTACAACAGTTTGGAGGGGCTGCTGCTCCCTGATCTCTGGAGGGAAGGGGAAGCTCTGTGGATTCACACGTCTCCTGACAAAAACAGGGTTGGAAAAGGGTATCCCATGTTATCTATTAGTCCCTGCATCTCAGTCTGTATCCCTTCACAAATCTGTGTGCTTCTCTATTCAGCTCAAAGTCTATCATAGACGCTTCACTACCTTGCAGCCCCCTTTTCCTACAAGCCCTAATCTCTGAACACTTTCTACTATTTCTACACAGCAGGGAAGCTGTTAACCCTTGGTGTTAAGACTACACTTCCTATAACTATTTTACTGCTGTTTTACTACTGCTACTTATTTCTTAATCTATTATCCTCAATGTTATTAAATCTGCCAGGCTAGTCATTATATAGATCCTGTATATACAGACTATACAGAGTTCAGTGGCTTTATTGTCAAAATATAATTGGATTTGGTGATCATTTCCTTTATAAGAGAATACACAGCATTATGGGAAGTGTGGAAGGGTGTAAGAGATTCCATTCTCGGATAAAGATAGGAAGATGTTACACCTCTCTGCAGCTGAGGAAGATTTTCGACAAGTAGCTTCAGAACTGAAATAATGGTATTCTGTGCATCATTCTGGGGTAATCAGATATAGCAATTTGGTAAAAAAATTGTATAAAAGAACCCTGAGGTAAACAGTAAAGAAACCATCAGCCCAAAATACTTTTTTTCTTCACTGACAACCTCAGCTAAGAGTGATGAGAGTTTTTATCTGCCACGTGGAAAGTCCAGTCCAGGCCGTTTTACCATAGAGGAAGCTTGGCCCTAAGATGTTGACCCCATCAAACACAAAGAAAAACTTTTTAAAGCGATAACTTAATTTGGCAACAATGGCCAAGTTATAGAATATAATAAATAAAAGAAAAAAATTACCAATAATACCCATATTAATAAAGTATTAATCCTGGCAGGAACTTGAAACATTCATTGAAATAGTAGAAAGTTCTTTGTTAAAGATGGTTTTGTTAACCTTCAGATAAGGGTAAACTGACCCCGTTCCTTTTTCTTTAAACCATTACAAACACTATTGTTACCGCCGTTTTTATAGCTTTTATTTTTCCATTTTAATGTCAGCCCTTACACAATTTACAAGATCTGTTATATCCCAAGCAGGAAATAAAAAGGGGGAAAGCAGCAGAGTAGTAAAAAAGATATATATCCAGTGAAACGGGCCTCTCTGGAGAGCGCTGTGCTAAAGGGCAAATCATTACATAAAATATAATATATTCTAGAGCAGCACAACAGGAAATTTATCACCGAGAAACTTTGACAATATCCCATCAATAGAAGGAACACGGTATTGTGAAATGAGCTCACAACACTTCATGCTATCAAATCAAAGGGTAAAGATTATCTACTTAGGAACATTTGCTATTAATAACTATTTGTACCTTGTATTGATGGTTATGTATGGTAGTCCTGTCTAATGTAACCATTAATAATTATAAATATCGGAAAAAGGTCCTGTCCCATAAGGACACTATTGGCTTATGTGGCCTATCAGGTAAAATAGTCAGTAATGTCTTCTAAAAATGATAGTACAGTCTTACCCCAGTCCCCATAGGTTCTGTAGTTTCTCGAGTTCCTAAGTTGAATATTAATGTAAGACAGTACAACATATATTTTGTAAATATATTTACAAAAAATTGAGTTGTCATTGGAACAAGAGTTACATCTTCATTGCAGACACCTTACAGCTGATCGTTGCAGCCTGGGGCTAAAGTTCATTAGATTACCCGCATCTAGAAAGCTTCACCAGAGGTCATGGGGCAGAGTGGTCTGCCTGTGATTAGGAGTCGTCTGTAAGTTTGGGATTGTCTGCACCATCCAACCATTTTTTTGAGCAATCCTTATCATTATCGGCTCGGTTCATCTCATGGTTTATAGATGTACAGTGGGGTAAAATATCTTAAGACTAGGGTTTTAATTCCCTCCACTGGTGCTCAGGCAACCGGTTCTACTAAAAGGCTCCAGCCTCTTAGTAGATTGGGTGCGGTCTACTCCAGATTTAAGACCAGGTCTGAACTGTTGGAGATTTCTGCTCTAGTCTCCTCTGCTTTTCCGGTGGGGAATATAGTTAATGCACTGGGTTGTCCACTCTCTGCCCCTTAACACGCCCAAAGTGGCATGTGGGTCAGGGAAACAGAGAAACTGGTTAAGATGGGTACATTTATGTGCCCATCACCGGAAAACTGTATGTGTGATTGCTGGGAGTGCAACTGTAGAAGTATAAAGGGATAAAACTCTATCTATCCGAAGAGGATCTTTGATTACATCCAAAAACTTCAACTCTTGATACATGCATCTTTTAAAATTGCAGTTCACAGTTCCCTAAACCACTAAAAATAAGGACATACTATAACTCCCAACTCATGACAAAATATGGCAATTGCTTCAAATATAAAAAGCTCAAAAATATACATAAAAGCCAGAATAATTCAGATAACTAACTATATAACAAAATCTTCACACCAGCATAAACTTCGAAAAATAGTACCACTCAACTAAGATAGAGTTTGGAAATTGGATGTCAAGATGAATGTATTAACTGATGGGGGTGATGTTGAAGAAGGCCCAAACTACTGACTAGGTCATCTCAAATAGCCTCTTGGTTCCATGTATATGGAATGCGCATGACCCTATGCGGTATCTCTATATTGTTGTTGTTGCGTAAAGTACTGAAATGTTTAGACATAGTACTACCTGCTTCAGTAGTGGCTGCTGCAGCACAAACAAGCAGAAGAAGACAACTTTACCTGCTCTTGCTTCATGTTCAAAATAAATAACAACGAAACTTTTTCATTGTAAAAAATGTTACAATATCAGTGCCTCTTTCAGAAGATTCTGTAGAGCTGCTAAGCTCATAATGTTGAAACCGGGAGGTCTACGAGCATTGTGGTGTAAGGATTGGCAATGAATACATTCAATCAAGATTTTATTCCAAAAAATGTTATACAAGTAAACTGTGCAATGTGTCTCTCTTTATAATATTTGGAACAGTTTTGTTTAAACCGACCCCCATAGACCTCCCTGTGCTGAGCTTCTGTGCTGATGATTAATGAATTGAACCACGGGGTAAGTAGGTGTAACCGTGGCTTTAATAATTAAATTTTTCTCAACATTAACTACAACTAAAAACTATGACCTTTATTACAATGCAGTATTTGCTTTTGTGGGCTGGGAGAATTACATAACTTTGTCCCCCACCAACTATCTTGGTTGATTCCTGAGTAGTGATCAGTGGTCGGTGCAAAATTTGGTTTGGTCAAACCCAAATTTTAAAACCCCACAATTTGTGTTGGTTAACTGTTTAAATTTCCACTGGAAAAGTTGCATACCCGAAACTTTGCAGTTTGGATCCGCTCTACTCTATTCCTGAGTAAAACCTAGAGAAATAAGATGTGGTTTCATTAGAGTTCCAATGTGTATAAACACTTACTGAGCGGGTTATATGTAATAGTCGGACTACTCAACACGTAAAGACACGTAAACTCTCCTGGTTTGCTGATATCCACTGCTGCCGGGGCATGTCCGGGTAGATACAGTCTGTTAGCTGACGCTGGACTTGTATCCCTTCAAACGAGAAATCCTACTATACAAAAGCTGTGACTCCTAAGAACTAAAAATACAATAATATTAACATGGAAAAAAACAGCAAAAGTTGTACAACTCCTTAATAGCTTAGGAAGGCAAGGGAGGGAGAGTGTGGAAAACCTTTCAAACAAGAAAAGTCCCATCACTCCAAGATAGCGATGTGGAAGGATGAGGAGAGCCAAAAATAATGGATGCTATTTGTATTATATGACGAATTTGCAATTAAATACCACACCACTACCTCGGACTCTTCTTTGTTTGTAAGGTATCACCCGAATCCATGAGCACGAGGTGAGCCTTTGATTTGATTATGCTATCTCATTTGTACCCTGGTGTCATGTAGGACCCACCAGCTGGGTTTTATACCAAGTATTTTTTATAGATTTTATATGAGGCCTTCCAATTTCAGGTTTCACCACTGGGTACTATACTACATCATATGTGGTAGAGTAAATTGGGTAAGGTGGAAATCATTCCATCACATGATATGTATTTGTTAGAGCCAATAAAGCTTCAGTTTTATATGATCCTGTTTTGTTACCCTCTGATTTAGTTTTATACTTTTTATACTGCTCTCCGTCTGCTGTCTTCTCCTGGAGGACAATAAAATGGTTGGTGGGAAGTTTGGCTGATTGACTGTGCCAATACCTCGGCCTTACGAAATATTAACAATTTCAGTAAATGGCTCCAGAACAGCACATCATGTTTTACAGTCATCTGTACTTTTTAGTAGATGAAAAGCAGATGGCAGAACCAGCTGAGGCCTTTATGATCAATATCCTTACTAAAAAAACTCAGCTCCAGCAATTCGATACAGCTGCAAACATTCATGTTGTTCATAAGGTCATGTCATTACAACTACTCGGTATATCGTGATTTCATAGACCGTGTTCTTAACATCTTCTGCCACCTCGATCTGAATACAGCATGAAATATGATCACCTAGAATCGACACGTTCTCCTTATAATGTTGTATGATGTGCAGTACTAGTAATATAAAGACAACTAATTTTTTTAGTAATTCTATGGATCTTGGGACCTTGGTGTAGACTGTTGGATTTTACAGGATATTCAGGATCTATGGCATCTGTACTTTCTGTAATGCCATACCCAAGTTAATTCTATTAAAGTTTTTCCTGTTGGCATAAAAATAAAAAGTTAAAAGCTTTTCCATGGCAAGGTATCTACAATAATGACTCATTTCTTTAGAATATTCTTAAATGGGTTTTCAAGGAAAAAAATATATTTCATATGGCTTAAATTGATTTTTCTTGTAAAAAAATGATCAAAATGGAAGCACCCGTCCACAGGTTTCTGTAACTTCCTAAGGTCATTTTTTTCCAAAGAGGTAAATGTTTTTCTTTTCCCATCATGGAAAACACATTTGCATATTTAATAACTGTAAATTGTATCACATTTTAGAGACTAAAATAATCTTGCTAAAAAGTCGCAGTGTCTTATAGTCCTAAGATCAAGAGGATCTAGCACTGCCACTGCTTGCACACCGCTGTCCTGGAGATCGGTTGAAGCATTAACACTTGGTTTCACTTGGTCTCCAAGAGAGCAGAGCCTCTGCACCACTTCCTTCCTCTCCTAGGTCCCGACAGTAAGTAACAAGGACCTTGCATGACATCATCAAGTCATGTGACAGTCTCAGGTTACATGACCCGGGATGCAGGGCTCCAATTATATGTGTGCTCTGCAGCTAAAGATAGTGAGTAATGGGGGAACTGCAGTAGGGCAATTTTACAGAGGGGATAAAGAGCAGATGGGGATGAGTGGCGTTAATAGTTAGGAAACTAACTTTTGAAATTTTGTAAGCTTTCATTAGATAATAATTGGTCAAGTTGGAATTCAGCTACTCAATTCTTTTGTTTTTTGGAGATTGGAGCTTTCAGTATCGCTGTATATATATATATATATATATATTTACATAGTTTATATGGTTGGAAAAAAACATTCAATATAACATAACTGTCTATGTTATATAGATATAAAAAGGCATGTAGGCCCTTCTTGAAGCTCTCTGCTGCCCCTGCTGTGACCAGCACCTGAGTCAGGCTATTCCACAGATTTACAGTTTTTATAGTAAAAAAAAGCCTTGTCACCTCCGGTGATTAAACCTTGTTTTCGCTAGACGGAGACAGTGCCCCCTTGTCTTTTGATTTGATTTAACCTGTAACAACTTTCCACCATATTTTTTGTATGCACCAGTCAAATATTTATACAAATTAATTTTGTCTCCTTTTAGTCGTCTCTTTTTGAGACTAAATAAATCTAACTGATTTCCTCCATACCCTTTGTCATTTTTGTGGCTCCATGTTTTACCCTCTCCAGCTCCAGGGCATCCTTTTTATGGACCGATGCCCAGAAGTGGACGGCATATTCCAGGTGATGCTGCACCATTGCCTTGTACAGTGGTAATATTACATCTCGAGAGTCCAAACCACTTCTGATACATGACTAGATGTTGCTGGCTTTAGAGGCATGCTGTTATTTCATCTAATTTAATGGGTATACGTATTCAAATATAAAATACATAAATAATCAATTTCAATTAAATGAAAAGTGACCAGCTACTTCTTGCTGGACTACAAAACACTGAGGGTGCTGTCACACGTCGCGTTTACTGCATGCGTTTAAAAACGCATTGCTACAGCTGAAGGGGTATTTCCCTAATTAAACAGCTGTTAACGCTTGCGTTTACAAAACGCAAGCGTTAACGCATGCATTAACATCGCGGTTAACGCATGCGGTTGTTAACGCATTGTTAACACATGCGTTAACCGCGATGTTAACACATGCGTTTTGTAAACGCAAGCGTTAACAGCTGTTTAATTAGGGAAATATCCCTTCAGCTGTAGCAATGCGTTTTTAAACGCATGCAGTAAACGCGACGTGTGACAGCACCCTGATGATAGAGCGAGAAAGGTAGGTGGGCAATAAGGGCATTTGCCCAACACTCAGTTAGATAGGCAGAGAGGGGTATCTTTCAATTGTATTTCTAGCTCTTGCTTTTTGAAGTTACAACAACCAGAGCTTCTGTAATTCAATTCAGGTGGCAGCTCTGTTGGAACTAACAGAAAAATAATTGTATGGTAGTGCAAGGGGCTACCATCTGGGTATAAAAATGTACTTATGGCTGGGCTGGGGTGGGCTATTTAAAAATAATAAAGGTGTACTTACCTCCTCAGGTGCCACTGATGTCCAGCGCCGTGGTCCGTTTGATCCGTGCCCCTGTTTGTTAACAGGGGCACAGAAGCCACGCACAGGGAGCTTCCGGCAGGCAATGTGGCCGGCTCCTCCCATCCGTCCCTATCTCTCAGCGTTGTAAGCTCTGGGAGATGGTGTCGGATGGGAGCTTTCGGCTGGCAGGCTGTAAACAAACCGGCGCACAGATGAGATGGACCACTCTGCGGGACATCCATGGCGTCGGAGGAGGTAAGTAATAGTTTATTATTTTTAAATAGCCTGCCCCAGCCCGGCCACAAGTAAATTTTTATACCCGGATAACCCCTTTATCTACTCCACTGGAAAAGGACAGTTTTGCATGGAATGTTAAATGGGTGTTCCCATTTCAGAAAATGAATGTTATTGTTTGGATGATGAAATATTATACAATTTTCCAATATACTTTCTGTATCAATTCTTCCCGGTTTTCTAGATCTCTGCTTGCTGTCATTCTATAGAAAGCTTCTATGTTTACTTCCAGTGGACAGAAATCTGACCGTGGTCACACATATTTAATTTGTATGCTCAGTTCGTAGTGGCATGCCATAACCTAATAAGATAAGACAGGTTTCCTTTAAAATGAAGAATCAGCACAACATCACATTAGATAAATTATATGTTATTCTAGATGCTATTTCTTTTGAATATTTATACCCAGTCACAATTCATCGGTATCAGCTCTTGTTACATTACAAATGGCATAATTGCAATTGTGCGAGATTTATCATATGTTTCTGAAGTAAAACTGTTCTAGTTGCCCATGGGAACCAATCAGAGCTCAGCTAGGATTTTATAAACAGCTTTGGGAAAATGAAAGTTGAGCTCTGATTGGTTGCCATGAACTAGAACAGCTCTGCTCTAAGAGACTTCTGAGCTCCCCTGTATTACGTATCTGATGTCTTATATACCAATGTGTTAGACATGATTCGGCTCGATTATCCATTGTCCTAAACGCTCTTCCAGAGATTGGATGTAGCCAGAGCACAGACATAGGGGAATACACAGCGACTGTGTAATCCCATTGCCTCCAGAGCTGCAGATTGTTTCATAATTTCTCTGCCTATTTCCTAACAGTCTTGTGTATAAAAGTTCTTTGGGAATTATTTTACTTTTCTTTTAATGTAAACAAAGTCCAAATGATGGTTTCGTCTTCCAGTATAAGATGTTTGGCCGTGCTGTTCCCTTTGCTGAGGATTATTACGCTGAATCCTTTTTGGATAACACACCATTTGCATTACTATAAGTAGAGTTACTTTTACTAAGTGGAAAAAAGTAAAAAGTGAAGTACATAGTATTGGCAACATTGAATGGGCACTCGATGCCGAAGGAAAACACTTTGATTCTGGACCCCACAGAAAAATATAACCACCCAAAACAGTACAGATATAGGCAGAGATTTATCATTAGGCGGCTCCTTGGGACAGTTCTATGTCAGTATTTGAAGCTCCGCTGCTCATCAGATGCTTTAAAGTGACTTTGGCCCTTTAATAAATCTACTTATTCTCTATATGGGTCTGGGATTTTTCTTTTAAAAAGGCGCAAAATGCACCAAAATTCACAGCACATACACCAGCAGGGGGCTGGAGTGCAACTTTGTAACTTTTTTAAAAAAGTCATGAATGTGGCTTTGCACAGTGCTGCACTAGTTCTATGTTTTACACCAGTACAGTGAAGTGTCTGGTGCAATAAAATGAAGGAAAAACCCACTATTTGGCTTTTATGCATCAAAAAAGCCCAGCAAAACCAATGATAACCCCACGGTTTTTTACCCACTTAAACCTACCACTTTAAAATGACATTTAGAAGCCAAAATTACCTTGCAACAGCTCCGGGTGAGTTAATGTCGGAGCATATCTTCACTATTTACTTAAAGCGCTGTAGTCTGTGTAAAACATTTTTATGCAATATATTCAAACCCCCCTTCGGCGTACCACTATATAGGCGGGCGCACCATGTGCGCAACTGTGCGTGTGCCTTAATACAAGGTGCCAGAGAGACGGTGATGGCACCGACCTCTCTGGCACACTCGCGCCTGCACAACTTAAAATTTTTATTGCGGCCAGCTATGTACGCCAAGTTTGGCTTTGCGCACACTGGCTCTCTGGCACCTCGTAAAAAGACGCACACACCGTCGCGCATGGTGCGCCCGGCTATATAGTGGGCGCACCAGGGGCTATATAGTGGGGCTATATAATGCTTAAAAATGTTTTACAAGGACTACAGCGCTTTATGCAAATAGTGAAGATATGCTCTGACATCAGCTCACCCCAAGCTGTTGCAAAGTAGTTTTGGCTTATAAATGTCATTTTAAAGTGGTAGGTTTCCTTTAACTTTTTTTTGTTGATGTTTACATTTGTGATATGTTTTCAATGTTATCATAATTATTATCATTGGTGTTTTTATCCTCCACATATTTAATTGACACCATTGGGGACCAAAAATTTCTGTCTCAGATTTCAAATGTGCACCAAGTCCTTTGTGAATATCTTACTGATAATACCATTTCTTTGGAAGCATTATTATTGTCTGTCATTGGTTAAGATCATTATTTGAAGACTGAGGTCTCTTTTGGTATATTTGAAGAAAACATTAAGGAGAATGATGGTTATCAATCCGAAAGGTAAAAAGAGACAAAAAAAGAGGAAAAGGAATCTTAGTGATGATGAACGTACATTTTATACCGAAGTTTGACACAAAGTCTAAGACAGTTTTTTTGTCTTTTTTAGGCCCCCTGCACATAAATGTATGCTCACCTGGATGGTAGCTCAGACGAGCACACTGCTACTTGCACAAGAGAGTAGAGGTGACCTTCGAAAGACTACCGGCAGGCACTGTAATACAGGTAAATAAAGGACATGTCCAATATTTTTCCGTATGTGGTCATGGTATCGTGAGACAGCATGTGTTCAATGCACTGTAGTCGGGCGCCATTGTTGTGTATGGGGGGACGCAATTTGTGCTGCCATACAAGGGGGTGCAAGGGGCCTTAAATGAATTTACTATTTTTAGAACAGGGACTTAATGGGTGCTTATCCCATTGTGACCTTATAAAACAGTGTGACTGTTATATGTTAAGGTAATTAAATCTGAATCCCAAACCATAAACTTTTCATTCAGGATGCACATTCTTCTTATAGTGTCTAGCATAATATTACTCAACTTTTTGGTCCGAACTGTGGTTCTCATTCTGGTCCCCAACATCAACCCAATTTCATTCCTGGTCCTCAACAAAGGTTCCCTTTTGTTCTTACAACCAGTATGGTTCTCCTTTACATTCCCCCCTTTACTGGTAGTTAAAGCCTAATTTTAGGGTGATGTTTCTATAACCCCATCCCTGCTTTGCAACTCTTTGGCAGATAGTCTTTATTGTTAAGTAGTTACATGTTGAACGTGATATGGAGTCTCTGGTCCTGTGTGAAGCTGTTGACTCTTCTCCACTGAGGACCCTGGTGTTGCCTTGGACTCACATTACATATCTGTATAAGATGTACTATGTTCCAAGGGATACCCATTGAAGAAATGTATCTTAAAAATGGTCTTTTGTAGGAAAAGGGAGGGGTCTGCTCATGAGAAAGAAGCTTTTAAAGTGTATTATGTGATGAGAACTGTAACTGAAAAACTTTCCCTTGGGGGGGGGGGGGGGGGTCTAGGGGTCCAAACACTTGGCCTCCTGTGGAGATAGATTTCACTAGTATTTATTAGACCAGGTTGTATGAAGATAAAAATCGGGTCATTGGACCCATTTATTTTAATTTACACAAAGCCCAGCTGTATAATCTGTTGCTGACATAGAAGTAGACATTAATATGTGGTAACAGCTCCATGTGCTACAAATTGTTGATCAAAAACCTTCACTGATCATCTGAATTTCTTTAAATTCATTGCCACTTCTCTGCCGTGTTTGTAGACCACGAATAATAAATAAAAAAGGTTTCAAACAGCAAGAATCTCCAAATTACCAATGAAAAGAAGAAACATTGGACAACTTCAAAGCACAAGTGAGCATGAAATAGGATGCTTGACCCATAGTAAAAAAAGGCCAGAACATAAAGTGCTGTTATTAAATACAGATTGGTCATGGCAAATCAATGAAATTTACAGGACAAGAGGAACTTGAAAGTCGTCTTGATCTAATGTATTGTAAATTGGATCCAGGTTTAAAGTCCTAAGTAGATGAAAGCAAATAACAAATTATTAAATTATTTTTCAAATTATCTTACCCATTATAGAAGAAAGAGCTCACATTTCTGCATTAAATTATTGCATTTTAATAACACCAATGGGTGATATATTTTGGAATTTGCCACATCAAGTGGCAAAATATACTCTATGGGGCACATTTACTTACCTGGTCCTGTCGCGATCCCTGCTGTGCGTTTCCCGACGATCGTAGACTCCGGCATGATTAACTAAGATCGTGCGCCCGTTATCCTGCATGTGTCGCTCCCCGCCCAGGTTGGCCGGAGTTCACCTTCTCCTTCCCGGTGAATGTAAGTACATGGCTTGCGACACAAGTTTGAATGTTAAATCCTGCGCTCAGTCCGAATCCATTGGATCGTCCGACGACGCGTCCCTGGGTTTTGTTGTGTGAAGGCCAGCCGACTGCGACACAATCCCCGTCGCGATCCCCAAAAAGTCGGGAAACCCGACGAAAAGGCGGTCGCGGGACCCTTAGTAAATAAACCCCAATAAGTTAAGTTTAGAGTCCGGTCTTATATAACCAAGAGTTAAGATTTGAGTAAGGCTCTGTTCACACCTGTGTTCGGCAGGTTCCCCCTTCTGTGGGAAAAGGTGAAAAATACATCTCCCATAACAAGTCTTATAATAAATTCTCTTAATAAGCTTTTGCATTTTTACACTTCTTTATGGAGAGGAACAAACATCGTAGTAATACATATGCAAATCCATTTTCCTAAGTAGTCAGACTCAGCAAATAGACTTTGTATGATAAACATTGGGTTGTTAGTCCATAATGAGAACATAGCGATGCTTCCACACAGTCATTTTATTTGTTAGCATTTTTAATATTTTTCAGCAAACTCCTATTGGCTGCAATGTAAAAATAAAAAATGAGTAAGAAATAAAGAAAAAAATCTAAATGATTGAAGTGGATTATAGTAATGCCTGCAATTTCTTCACAATGGGCGTTGGTCTCCATAACACAGCAGATGACTTGTATACAGTAGCGGATGATCACTATAGTATCGTCTTCAGCTTCCATTATTTTGTTCTGATGTAGGAACCCTTTAATATCTATGCGCCAGCCTTTTATTATTACCTGCAGGATGGGAGATGAGCGCATAATGAATTTAATGCTCCCAATATTTCTAGTCCATCATTATTTTATGATACCCTTTAAAAGCCATTGAAGCAATTCAACTACCGAGACGACGGAACATTTACAGAGCTCAGTCCGGAATGAATTTCACATTCGTACCTGGTTTGTTATAGCAGCCGGTTTAGAGATATTGGATCCATCAGCACTAATATCCTACAGTTTTTACGATTTTTCCCACTACATTGCAATATATATGTGAATCCCCTTTACAGGTGTCATCCAGCTGCAGAAGGGGCTTTGATCTCATTAACAGGGGCTTGTAAAAGGTTGTTATGGTGTATCATGCCTTGTAAATAGCAGGTTGGCTTTAAGAAAGCAGAAACTTTTTAGGGTGGACCTCCCAAAAGAGAAATCGATACCAACAGGAATAGGATGTTAAATACAATACGTCTCTATGGGATGAAATGAAATGAACCTTTATGGGAATAATAAAAGTCTCATCCTCCTCTGTGTTAAACACTTCCTGTCAAGTGATACACTTATGGAAAAAACAGCATCGTGGTCTGTTATTAATTACAGTCCTCCTGGTCATAAAATATCTAGTAATTATGTCTCTCCAGATACCGTAAGAGGGATTCCTAAAATGATGGTTCCTCTTGGAACGCCTGAATTACAGATGACCCCTAGTTAAAGACGGACCCCTCTGCCCACTGTGACCTCTGGTGAAGCTCTCTGGATGCTTTACTATAGTCCCAGACTGCGATGAACAGCTGTAAGGTGATAATCCTTGGTCCCATTACAGCAAAAATTAATTTCCATACAAATTCAACTTTCGAAGAACCTATCTTGTATGTAAGGGAGGGACTGCCTGTACTTCTAATTCACCATTCCAAATGTGCCCTATAGCTGCAGGAACTTTCTATCAATAGGTTCTATAGCTAAAAGAGGTGTAGTTTTCCTTATCCCATCCTGGAAAACCTATTTGCATATTTTCCTAGAATCCTCTAGTGGAACATCAATGGCTATAAGACTCCACACACCTACAAGGCGGCCTTAATTGGCAAAGTCGCCATAAGGAGAACTCTTATTTCCCGGCTCTAGTCAAAAGCCTCTCACTTGGCCAAACCAGTTCCCTATGCTGTACTGAATAAATGCAACCACGTTGAAACAATGTTGTCTAGAGCTTGGAATCTGTTCCTTCTGGAACAGAAAAACGGGGTTGGTTTCATGGCATTAGGCTTCCTGAAAGTCATGCTTGATATCATGGGAGATGCCTTACAAGGTAGCTAAAAGAGGCATGTATTTACTTATCCCATCCTGAGAAACTGATTGCATATTTTCTGGGTACTAGTTCTGTCTTTCAATGTCAAACCGTTTAAAGGGTACCTGCTATGAGGATTTAGCTCTACAAACTCTCACCAATCTGTTATCAAGGGCAGTCACACCATTAGACTTAATGAATGGCGCCTGCGTGTGCCAGAAATGTGTTGCCATAACTCTCATGAAGTGTATGTATAAGATGTCAATATAAAAATAGAAAAAGTTTTTCAGCCTACCGATCAGCCCAAATAAGTAGACAGGTTGCCTCACCCGGACTGGAGAGATGCATGCAATATAGAAAGAAACTGTAGCGTTCCACACCAGAAGTGGGTAAAATTCTTCAGACCTTATTTATACATCCATGTAGTTAAAAAAGCAGCAGCACATTATGACAAAAAAGTGAAAATAGAAATATCCTACTCGTTTCAGGCGTGCACAACACCCTTATTCATTCTTTTTCTACTATTTCTGTTTGACTGTGATGTTTGGGGTCAGATCCTGGCTCCTAAAGTGAAATGAGGGTGAGCTGGAAAACCTTATATTTAAATTTTATTTCTCAAGACCATTAGACGTCTGCTATAAATAAAGGATGTGTAAAATGAGTTTATAAGGAAAGGAAAATGAACAGAAAACCTAAAAATGGGGGGATAATGGAAAATACTGACTGGACCTTAAATTGGTTATCCGAATATTAAGGCGTAACTTAACTTTAAAAAAACTATTTAAAAAATGTTATTAATGAATAGTGCAGATGATTATAGTACACTTTGTAATATATGTTGTTAAATCTGTTCCTGTGTCCTTCTTTCCCTCCTGCCTTTCTTCCTTATTTGTTCAGTTTTTGTAAATTGGCTTTTTTGTACTGTATCCACTGACAGATGAGAGGTAAAGAACCTTATAAAGTGTCTTTAGCCTACTTTCCTAAACTGTATGGTGTGTACAGGACACTGCTCACCAGATGAGAAAGAAGGAGCAGAAAAAAGGCACAGAGAATCTGCTTTACTTAACTATATCTTTCCTACCATCACCAACACTGTTCATTTCTGAATATTCATTCAAATGTTTAGTTACACTTTAAACATATAATAAATATTTTTCCAAATGCTACAAAATAAAAAAAATATTTACCATCTTTTTATTCCTGCCAATCCATTGCTGCAGCATTCCCTCCCCCATGTGACCACTGCAGCTAATCTGTAGCTAAGCAGTGTTGTGCCATATATGCCGTATCATAGCTACCCACCGTATATATGAGTATAACTTTGTAGTGTACTCATCAAGTGACATTTATAAATGTTAAAGCGTAATTGGAAAGTTATAATGATTTTACCAAATTATTTTATGTGATACCCCCTTTGAAAACAAACAGAACGATGCCTAATTTGTGCTGCTCGTCCTTTTCTTTCCAAAGTTATGGCATTTTCTGTTCTGAAAGTGTTTGACAAAAATCTTTATTATCAGAGGTGAAGTGGGCGGAGACTTATATATGTCAGTCTATGCCCTCATGCTGAGGCCAGTTAGCTTGCCCACAGATCCCATGATGCCTTGTGTTCTCTCTCAAAGTAATTTAGTATTAAATCCATTTAAATCCATTAAATCCATTTCCCACATGTAAATCTACTGAACACTGCACAGGGCACATAGAGGATGTATAAGGTGACAGCCTGGCAGCTTCCATCACATGGAGGAGCAGGGGACATGCACAGCACATACAGGATGTATATGGTGACAGCCTAGCAGTTTCCATCACATGGAGGAGCAGGGGACATGCACAGGGCACATACAGGATGTATATGGTGACAGCCTGGCAAGTGCCATCACATGTAGTAGCAGGGAACATGCTATAAGTGGTAGAAATCATTAGTACACCAGTTACATGCAGTGTACAGCCTATGTTGCGTGAACTTATCTGCACAGTGCACATAGTACTGGTGACAAGGTGGGGGAAGGGCTGCAGCATGCAGTGCAGAAAGAGACAAAGAAAGTTCTGTAGAATCACAGACTTGGATGGAGGGACTGATAGGGAACAGGGGAGATTTTGTACCTCACTGTGCTGGAGACATTTGTATCCACTGTTCTGAACACATCCAGCACTGCTACATACACAGAGAGAGATCTGTCACATGACCTCCTCCTCTGTGAGCAGGGAGCAGCAGCCTGTACAGTTTTTTATTCCATGGACTCCAGGGCTTGTCAGCAGCATCAGAGGAAGCAGCTACTGCAGCACTGAGGTAATCTGAGGGAATAGCAAGAAAACTGCTGGATATAGGTAACAAAGATAATAGGCAAAGTTGTTTTACATCCCAAGAGCTACTGATTTGTGGATAAAAACACCCTTTACAGTTACTGTTTAAATACTAAATCAAAGACACATGTGCATGGTCATACTGTGTAGATTTTATACATGTTTTTACTTTTGTTGCCATTTCAGGCCATGCGCTGCCATTCCGGGATGTTTGTACACTGTATCACTACATTATGCACATGGATGTGAAATGACACAATTTCTCTAATAAACTCCATATATCAGGAACATTATAAAGAGACAGATATGGACAGGGACTGATCTGACAAGTTTTATGTAGCGCTGTGTAATCTGTGTGCGCTATATAAGTAAAGGAATTATTATGATTATTATTATTATTATTATTATTACAGATACTGTGCAGTGTGTACGTACCCCTATACTTTGGGACTAATTAAAATAACCCTTGTGAAAAGAAAAGCACCGAATCTGCATTTTCTTATCTGCCACATCTCTGACATCTCATAAATATGTGCTTAAATCTCCTAATTTAGGCCTTTAGATGCTAATGAGCTGTTATTATCAGGCCATGTTCCTGGGGTTACAGATTTGGATAATTGGACTCATCTACATTTCAAATTCCGCCATCCCAAGGATGAAATACCGTCAGCGGTATAATAAAGAGGTCCAATCTTTTAACCCTTTACAGCAACCTTGCCCTTTAAACCCGTAATGTGCCCTCCCATGTGCTTTTACCATTTAATGAATCTCTAATGAAAAGATGGATTGGACTGAGGGAAGTTCTGCAGATGCAGAATCATAAAAGTAATCCGGGAAGTCCCCAGAATGCAGATATAATGATCCTGCAGATGGCTTTGTTATGAGATGCTGATATATTTTTACAGATCACTAAAAACATGGAAACTTGTGGAGTTTAAATACAGGATATTATGGAGCATGTGAGGAACAAATAACATAAAGCACTTTTAGAGCACAGCTGGGGGATGCGCAGCAGATGGGGGAGCATGCGGCCCACCCAGGTATTAATATACTGTACTGCCGAGCTCTGCCAGAAATATTCACTATGATACATTAGGGAGCAGGAGGTGGAGGCTCATTTGCATATTATTTGCATCTAGTTTAGCAGGTGCGTATATTTATTCTGAGAGTTCATTTGGGCTGACAGAAGACAGTATACAGAGGGAAATGATGTATCTTCCCTATCGTAAGGAAGCAAATATTAGCAATTAGAAATAAACTACTCACAAAAAGTTTGGAAAAAAAGTTTGGTATAGATATTATATCATGAAAGTAGTTTTTATTTTCATAACTTTATTTTTGTTAGTTATTCAAGTATGAATGAAACATTGTAAATTGTCATTACATGTGAAATAAAGGTACATTTGCTGAAAGTGCAATATATTTTAGTACATTTTGAGAAAGTAGGGTATTTAAAGGGAATCTGTCCCCATATTTAACCCGTATTAAACTACTAACCCCCTCAGGTAAGGTGTGAAATGACCTTTCTAGAATTCCCACTTTTATGTGAAATCTTGACTGTTTACCTAAACAATCTCCTCTAAAGTTATGTGATAATGAGCAGTGAAGAGTCATTTTTGCCTGAGATGAGTCAAGTTCTGAGGCTGCAGGCGGAATGTCAGGAATGTCACTTGAGACACATATTCAGTTCTATAGTACCTGGCACCTCATGTTTCCGCTCACGTCCATCCTGTGGTTCTGTGATCTACAGAACCAGAGATGCACGCAGTTAAAGACATACAGGAAGTTCCCGGGTTATGTACAGGATAGGTTCTTTAGGTTTGTTCTTAAGCTGAATTTGTATGTAAGTGGGAACTGTATATTTTAGAATTGTAGCTTCAGATAATTTTTTTTGTCCCAGTGACAATTGGATTTTCAAAGTTTGTTTGCTGCAATAGGAACAAGAATTATCAATAAAACTTCATTACAGACACCTTACAGCTGATCATTGCATCCAGAGAACTTCACCAGAGATCACATTGGGCAGAGAGGTCCGTCTGTAACTAGGGGTCATCTGTAAGTCGGCGTCCTTAGTATAAAAATCTAATAAAAAAATCTAATTGAACTTCCTGTAGCTCTGGTTCTGTAGATTACAGAGCTACAATCCTGATGCAATCTGAGAGATTAGATTCATATCTTTAATATGACAACAGCAATAGGTTTGTAGGTGCAATAGATTTTTTATAGGTAAATGGTGGAGATTTTATATAAAAGAGGGAATTCTAGAACGCACATTTCATACCCTACATGAGCGAACTAGTAGTTTAATGGGGTAAAACCTGGAGACAGGTTCCCTTTAAGTAGTAGCATGCAATGGGGACTTCCTCATCTCAAACAATTTATTGAAACAAAAGCCGACTATAGGTCAATATTAATAATACCTTGGCTACAGTGTTTCATGATGTTCTCTCTTCTCTTCTAGAAGGATCCCTCTTAGGTCATTGAGGTTCACAAATTGTAATTTTGTGTTAATGACTACAACAGACTTACTCTATGAGTAAGGGCTCTTTCACATTGGCGTTGGTGCTCAGCTTTAGTTGCGCATCTGTTGCATTTTGTCTCCGTTGCGTCTCCATTTTTCTTACGTTTTGTCTCTGTGTCTGCAAAAAATTGAAGGTTTAACATTGCTTTAAAAATATCACACCAGGTTTTTAAGCCTCATCTATTGCCTTCCTTCATCTGCATCATAGAAATCAATGGCTTTGTGAGGCATCCGGGGAAATCACTGAACCACGGACGTGAAAAACAACGCCAATGTGAAAAGGCTCTAAGTTTCAGGTGGTTTCGAAGTTCATTAGCCTTTGTCACACATACAGGATTAGTTGTACCTGGCTCTGTTCATGGGATGTCAATGTATAGATAAATGTAAGTGCTCTAAATGCAAATTCACAAAAAATTCCATGGACATTTTTAAGAGGTTTGAAAACTGTGAATAAGTCTATTGACCCGTCCAACACTCCAAATCATCTCTAATTGTTTTGTGGAAAATAGTCTATTAAAGTCCTATTAATTGATGTTTTATATAATTAATTGGGGCCCTTAATAAGCTCAATTATTTTGCAGTTTTTCCTGTTGTGATTGATGTAACTTATTAAAGCTACAACATAATATATAGAGATCATGAGAGATGTAAAGATTTATCAGATTGCGTAGCATACAATTTACTAGTAAGGGATACAATGTGATATCTCTACACTTTTATATTAATAATTGTGCTATTACTAACATTTTATAGTATTTTTTGATGTAGTAATGGTGTCTTTTCATGTATAATAGTTGTCTGCATATTGTATGTGCCTGCACTAGTATGCATTCTACATTCTACATTACTTAAAGCAAACAGGATGATGAAAATGTAGTGTAATCTGTTATAGTATGTGGAAGCATGTTATAGAGCAGGAGGAGCTGAGCAGATTATACATAGTGTCCTATCTGCAGGTTATAGAGCAGGGGGAGCTGGGCAGATTGACATTGTGTCTTATATGCAGGCATCATGTAATAGAGCAGAATGAGCTGAGCAGATTGTACATAGTGTCCTATCTGCAGGAAGCATGTTATAGAGCAGGAGGGGCTGAGCAGATTGTACGTAGTGTCCTGTATGCAGACTCTTGCAAAATGTGTGGTACTAATGGTGACTACTACTAGGAGCACATACTCAACATATGTAAGAATTCCCAAATAGAAAAGGGTTTTTCTAGACTGGACAACCCATAAATATTTTTTTTTGGTGACCAGAACTTCATTTTTTTCGTTTTAATTACATTTTTTATAATTGTACATATATACTGAAGCATAGTATAAGTTATCATACATATCATATCTTTCCCTAAGAACGTTATCTTAATGTGGGTAAAGTCCATCATCTTATGCTGTTTTACAATAGTTTTGGAAACGTCCTGTTGTGCGATTTTTTTCTGATACAGGGTTCTAAATCCCCAATAAAGTCATTATAAGGTCAAATTTACTAAATTGAATCCAATTATTTCTAGGGGGAGCTGAAGGGCTTATTGTGTTCAAGTTTACAAAATACACTGTGAGATGGATAGCTCCCTCTTGTTGTGGCAGCCATAAATGTATTTAGATGGGTGGTATTAGGTTTTATACATATCTACATTAGGTAAGGTATTTGGTAAGTGGTGATGTGACTGCTGGGCAGGCCCGGCCCCAGCACCTGGCCAACCCGGGCAAGTGCCGGGGCCCCGGGGTACTGGAGGGGCCCACTCGGGCCCCCGGATCAATTGTACCAGTGTCTCTATGAGACACTGGTACAATTGATCACCATCCGGATTGATCATTTTTCTGCCTCTATGCTGCGCTGGTCGGGAGCGCAGCATAGAGGCAGAATCTAAAACTCACCTGTCCCGGTTCCCACGATGCAGCGCTCCACAGGGTATGCGACGGCTCTGAAGCCGACGCACATGATGACGTCATCGGGTCACGTGTGCCGGCTTCAGAGCCGACGCGTACGGGAGGCCCAGGCCGAAGACAGCTGCAGGTGCTGCGCCGGGGGAACCAGGACAGGTAAAATACTTCTTTCCCGGAGGGGGGGTTTCAGTGTGTCCGCAGGGGGGGGGGGAGGGATGGGGTCAGTATGTATACAGGGGGAGAGGGGGGGGTCAGTGTGTTCGTGGGGGGGGGGGAGGGGGTCAGTGTGTATAGAGGGGGAGGGGGGGTCAGTGTGTCCGCGGGGGGAGGGATGGGGTCAGTGTGTATACAGGGGGAGAGGGGGTCAGTGTGTCCGCGGGGGGAGGGATGGGGTCACTGTGTATACAGGGGGAGAAGGGGGGTCAGTGTGTCAGCGGGGGGGTCATTGTGTCAGCAGGGGGGGGTTCAGTGTGTCTGCGGGGGGAGGGGGGGGGTTCAGTGTGTCCGCAGGGGGGGGGGGGTGAGGGGGTCAGTTTGTCCGCAGGGGGAGGTTGGGGGGGTCAGTGTGTCCGCAGGTGGAAGGGGGGGATGTCAGTGTGTCCGCAGGGGAGGGAGGGTGGTCAGTGTGTCCGCAGGGGAGGGAGGGTGGTCAGTGTGTCCGCAGGGGAGGGGGGGTGGTCAGTGTGTGGGGAGGGGGGGGAGTGTGGCCACTGGAGGGCGGCCCACGGAGGGGCCCACTAAGGCTCTGTCGCCCAGGGGCCCACTAAAACCTGGAGCCGGCCCTGCTGCTGGGATTCTTGTTGTTCATGACAACGGTCATCCTGAATGAATGGTGTGCATGCTCCTGCTCCATTCATCCCTTTTGGCCAGTTGAAAATTGCCAAATTCTGTACTTGACTTCTTTACAGTCCAAACGAGATGAATAACATGGCTTGGACCCCAGCTCTTGGTATCGGTTGTTTAGCATTTGGACATCCCTACCAACTAGTTCCTGTGGATACAGGGGTGGGCTGTATGCTATATGCCCTACAAGTCAAGAATTCACTTCCTACATTGGTGATAGAATAAAGCTTCTGTCAGGCTTCTGGGGTAGTGAACTCCCTGGACACAATGATGACACAAGCTGACACCTGGGACCAGAATCTAAGTGGCACACGGTTTTCACCAGAGCCTGCCGCAAAGCGGGTTGGTCTTGCTGCGGCGTGGTACCACCGGGTCATTCCACAGGTGCGACTTGTCCATGGTGGCAGCCAAGGTCGAGGTACAATGTCAACAGGCAATCTCGTGGTCGGGGACAGGCAGGAGGTCAAGACAGGCGGCAAAGGTTCGGGGTCAGAGACGGAGCAGGAGGTCAGGGCTGGCAGTGGAGGAGCGAAATGGGGAACAGGTCTGGGGTCACAATGGGAGGTCAATACACAGGAACAGGTCACAGGAATCAGCTTTCTCAGATGCATAAAGCACAAAGATCTGTCAGGGAATGCTCAGAGAAGCCGGCTTCTATCCATTTCCTGAAAAGGGCCAGCACCAATCAGCGGTGCGCTGGCCCTCTAAATCTTCCGAAGCCGGAGCGTGTGCGCCATAGGAGACAGGAACATGCGTGCACTGCCGCCGGACAGGAATCAGGAACGGGGAGAGGTAAGAGCGGAGGGGCGAGCAGTGGACGTGGGTCGCGGAAGCACCCTTGACAGCTTCTTGGGGAATGGAGGATGTGTCCCTTCTGTGGAGCTTTGGTGGACCTTCAAGGTCTTAAAATAGCTCTAAGAGAGGTGGAACAGATGTAGAAGGATTTCATAGGTGATGGTCCTTCTCAGTATAAAATTTGTTGGGTGGCTTGGGTGACCACGGCTTGCCCAAACTGCCTATATTACAAATCACTTCTGTGTGGATAGGTGATAGGATTACAACTTGCCAGTAAATTATATTCATGAGCTATCAATAGGATCACTGCAGAATTAAGCTCATGGGCCATGAGACAATCCTTAGACAGCTGAAGGAACCCCAGGCTTGCATTTCATTTCTGTGTCTAGAGAGCAGAGATAATATCCAGTATTCGCTTCCACTACGATGAATCCTGTGCCGGCGAATAAATCTGCTTTCTGACAACAGCTGAGTTTCGGTGTAATGGAAATGTGACAGGTGTTACATTCGTTCTCACCTCCTTATCTTATCTCCGCTAACTGGATTATTGGCCTATCTTGTACTAGGCCACTAGTCCTGGATTTCCTCATGCTGGAGATAAAGCATGATGGGGAAGAATAGAAGGCGTTCTCTGATAGCGTCTCATATATATGTAATCTCCTGGGAGCTGGGCTATTATTTTTTTATGAATGTTATGTGTTCATTATCTTTTTGTGAACATGTTTGGTTTGTTCAGTGTAAAAGGGATAAGAACTATACACACGTTGATTGTTAGCTCCATCTATGAATCGGTGATACCAATATGTAAATAATTTAATCTTCTCAGTATTTGATCCGGGCTATAGAAATCCGCATAATATTATTTCAAATTGTGGCTTTTAATGTAACTGTATCTTTGGCATTAGATCAGCAAACATCATGGATATGAAAGGTTCAGCTCAATGGGACAGAGCTGTATACAAGCCACATCACAGGACTATGAAGCGGAGCTCCTCAAATGTTTTGGGCAGCTGATTGTGTGGGTAAACGGGTTTTGGACCCTGCTGACCATGGATTTGAATTTTTTTATAAAAAACCTGCAAAGCCCCTTTAAGCTATATAAAATGGGGCTCATTTACTAAGGGCTCTGCAGCCGCACTTTTGTCAGGTTTCCCGAATTTTCCCATTTTGCAACAAATTCCACCGGGATTTTGGCGCACGCGATCATATTTTGGCACAATCACGCCAGCTTTCACGCGACGGAAATCGGGGGGCGTGGCCTTCGGAAAACTTGACGGATTTGGAAAGACCACAGAATTTAAAAACCAAAATGTGTCGCAAGATCAAGTACTCACATGCACTGAGAAGAAGCAGCTGAACTCTGGTGGACCTCGGAGCAGCAGCAACACCTACTGGATATCGGGCGCACAACCTGTGAATCCCGGCAGAACCCGAATCCACGTCGGATAACGAGCCGCAGGATCACGGCAGGATCGTGTAAGTAAATGTGCCCCAGTATATGTCAAAGTTGTGGAAGTAGTAGAACTTGCCATATAAGTTTGATTGATGTTTGCCCTTATGCACACAAACGTATTAAAACGGCCTTATAAATGGGTACCAAACGGCCCCAAACAATACAATTGCAAATACAGCCACAACTTCCATAAGTGAGACGTAAAATAATATAGAGAATGCCCTATTTTCTCATGTATTTCCATTCCGTATGCCCCATAGAAGTCTATGGGAACGTATAAAATACATGTTGCATGGTTGTTACAAAGGAGAGGCGTGATAAATAGATATAGTTATGTGACTGTGGTAATCTTCTTATATGTGTTATACATGGCTCCTTCCTTCTAAAATCAACTTTTATAATTATGCTAATGAGCCCCAAAGAGCAGCCTGTGAATCTGCAGCACAGAAGGGCTCTGGTAATGTCCCAGAGCCCTTCAGACTCATTAGAAGGAAGGAGGTCATAGATAACAAATATATGAATATTACCACAGTGATGGTGCCTGGATCTATAAGCAAGTGTTCCCGTTTTTTATTTGTATGGTAGATGGTATTATTTGCAAGTCGATCGTTATCTGTGTTAATGGCTACAGACCCAAACTTCCCGTTAAGGTTTGGGGTTTGACAGCATCCTTGACATATTGCCAGATTCCTGCCAAACATTATCACCCTAGCCACTTGCTTATCACTGCCATGGCTGGTATCTAGGGGCATAAATTTGCTAGATTGGCTGTTTGACAACCAATCCGGCAATATGTCCGTGTCACGCAGGGTGCACTGGAACCCTGAATCTGAAAGCGAAATTCGGGTCGGCTCATCTCTATTAATGGCCCTTTATGTGGGATCTGATAAATCTGGTCCATTTCCCATGTAGTAAATGTCTTCTCTGCTGCCTTGACACAATCAAAGAAATGATTATGTAAAATAGAGACACTTTCCAAACTTATTTCCAAATGCATTTGCAATAATACAATGATAATCCTAATGACATGTTTGTCTTCTGGTACTAGAACTTTTTCAAAGGCAAAATCTGAAGAATTCCACAGCAGTGAGTCATATGCTTCTTATCTGTTTATTAAATGCAATGTCTGGTTTTATGATGACCTCCAGTGTTATGGTGTCTCCAAATATTTTGTGATAATGTTGCTTAGTAATAGTTGCATCTCTCAGTAAAGCTCTTGTTCTTCTGTGGGTAAAAAGCCAGATGTCTACAGGCTTCGGGTGTGCTCATGGAACAGTTTTCTGATCTTCTGACCTTCTTGCTACATGTTTTTTACTTCTTAAAGTATACCTCACCTTTCAACTTAGGATAGAGAGCGTGGGTGCTCCTGCCATGAGACCTAAAAATACTGCTAAACAACACAATAGGGCACATTTATTGAGGTGTTTGCGACTTTACACTATAAAGAAAGTGCAATCTGCTTACACAAGTATTTATAAAGTGTCTGCGCCAGTTTTGTATCGCTGCCACACTGTGTCCTACAAGAGAGAAAAAATGTGCGTTGGTGAGTTGGTGCTTAGTCTGAGTTGGCGCCACATTTCTGCAGCATGAACAAAGTGCACCAAAAAAATAATGGTGCACACTTCCTGAGCAGCGCAGATTCATGAAGGATGTGTGCCAGTTTTGATTATGAGCTTGCACACAGTACAGCAAAAAGCTTTGGGACTGTTGTCAGGTTCTAACAGCTACCATGTTTCCCCCGAAAAATAAGACAGTGGGGCACATTTACTAAGGGTCCGAACAGCGCATTTTCAGCGGGTTTCGTGTTTTTTTTCTGTTTTGTGCTGAATTGCCCCGGGTTTTTGGCATATGCGATTGGATTGTGGCGCATCGGTGCCGACTTGCATGCGACACAAATCGGGGGCGTGGACGTCGGACAACCCAACTGATTTGGACAAACCAATTTAAAAAGCTAATTGTGTCGTTAAATCAATGCTCACATGCACCGGGAAGAAGAAGGTGAACTCCAGCGGACCTCAGCGGGGAAGCAACACATGCCGGTAATTCGACGCACGATCTTAGTGAAATGCGGCAGACCGGAATCCTCATCGGACAACGCACAGCGGGGATCGCGACAGGCCGGGTAAGTAAATGTGCCCATGTGCATGCGCTTTTCTTCCTCCGGATACGCGCAAAACGTAATGCACATGTCTGAGATTTCGGATGAGATTCCAGAGGACGGGGAGATGCTAGAGGCGCTAAAAAGAGAAAGTTAGGCAGAGTTTTAATGACGCACCTGGACAGAGGCCGGGTGCATGCTTGCCTAGTCACCCTCTAAGGCCGCCCCCACCGAATTGGTAGATGAATTGGAATATAAGAGGATATTTCAGCATGCGGCCAGCACACCAGGGTTATAAGGACATGCCTGGACAGCATTTTCTACACGCTTTGTGCAACAAAGGGAACTCTCTTGGATGATGTTGCATTTTGTGTTGAACCAAAATGGATATTAGAAATCTGACTGTAGCAATTGGTTTTTGAGACAATTCTGATCTTCCTTCATCTGCTACATGACTACTTTCCCATTACAATAACTTGGCCCTAAACCATTATTCTGGCTGTCAAGATGGCGGCCATGTTCCAGAGATATAGTATCCCTCACCCATTAGTTGCTGGGGTATTGAAATATAACATTTTCCCCATTATATCTAAAAAGGTGTCCTTTGACTTTTTCCTGCCCCTACATGTCTATGCAACATCCCTGCCAACATATAGGCAGAGGGGTATTGCGAATGAGGCCCTCCGTCTGTATTTCCGCAGCATATGAGCCTGCGCAACTCGCCTTAGGGAGAATACAGCCATTGTTAGGCACCAGCAGCTGTAAATACTGCCTGAACAGGCAATGGTTAAGTATTGTAAGAATGTCATCCAATGATTGGAGAGTGAGCCACCACCTGACCAGGGTTTAACAAAATCCCTGGACAGGGAGGGGCAAGAGGTATTGAGTTCCAGAAACCTCTTAGAGCACAAACTCTTGGAATCTAGATCCTGACACTGCAGCAGTTTTTTTTTACCACCAGCTCTCCCTAGAGAGCACAGATCTGTCAGTGACAAGAGAGACAGTGTGTAGCACACCTTCAGTGCTACACATAAAACTACCACCCAGGACAAAGCTGCAGCATCCAGTACTGGACACAGCTACATCCCGGCCTGCATCTACTACCAGGCTGGTGAACCAACTCTTGGGGATCACTCTCCATGACCACTCCAGTAATCCGGAATCATCCTGTAATCCGGGATTATGTAACAGGATCGTTTGACCCATTGCCTGCAGTTGTTCTAATAAAGAACCGTGAGTAATTTTGTACAACGTTGCCTCCGTCTGATCCCTGGGTATGGCTATATTCACGGGCTCCCTATCCATTAGCCAGAACATATATTACAAACACTAAGGGGTTTCCCCAGGGAGACCCAGTACATCAGCCTCTCCCTTTATATTTCTTGCACACAGGTGGTGCACACACCACCTGCTGGAGACCTGCCAGGCTGTAGGACAGCCCTCCGGTCCTCATACCAAGCACCGTGACACTAGCGTGCCGAGGCCACAACCACCAGCCACTCCGGTATTCTGGGCCCTGGGTGCCTCCAGGCCCCAAGAAATGGCTAGTCCCTGGTGGGGGATGTTGCATAAACCACCACTGGTTCTGAGGGCACCCCGACCCCGAAAATAAATCAGCACACAATACAAAAGTCCAAAAAATAATCTTGTATCTTGTATAATTTTTTTTTCGTATTACGTTTTTATTGAAATTTTTTAAAACAAAAATAAACATTTTTACAAACAGCGCTCTTAGTGAGCGACTAGGGGATAAAGACAATTCAACATTCACAGAAATGATCAAATAAGCCACGAACATCCGTCTACAACATTAAGCGGTAAGGCACATTAACCCCTTCGCGCTCCGCGGCGGATATATCCGCCACGGAGCGCAGTGACTTAGCGCTCAGTGGCGGATATATCCGCCACGGCTCCTATGCCGGCTCGGCTCTGGATCAGAGCCGAACCGGCATCGGGAAACACGGGGTGCCGGCTGTAACTAATAGCCGGCACCCCAGTGTAACACCCGCGATCGGAGTTGTCTCCGATCGCGGGTGCTTAACCCGTTAGATGCCGCGGTCAGCGCGACCGCGGCATCTAACAAGTATCTGGGGGGTCTTTCCCCCACGATCGGCCCCCCCGAACCGTTTTCGGGGGGCGCCGATCGTTGCTATAGTAACTCTGGGGTCCGATCTGGACCCCAGAGTTACTAGCAAGAATTGCCAGTAAGATGGCGTCTGTGACGTCATCTTACTGGCAAAGTGCCAGCCTATGCAAGTGCATAGGCTGACACTGATAATACTCTGCAATACATGAGTATTGCAGAATATTATCATGAAGAAGCAATCAGAAGATTGCTTCTTCATGTCCCATGGTATAAAAGTGAAAAAGTAAAAAAAAAAGTTATTCAATAAAAAAATAAAGTCATAAATCACTAAAAATGCCCCAAACCCCCAAAACATATAAAGAGACATATAACTCAAAAAAAAAGTCTAAATCATAACACAAACCCCACATATATAGTATCACCGCGTCCGTAACAACCCGTAGAATAAAAGTAAATCATTATTGAACCCCCACGATAAACGCCGTAAAAAAAAACTGTTATAAACCCTCCAAAAATTATGATTTTTACCTTTTCAATCCCACAAAAAATGATATAAAATGCGACCAAAAAACCATATGTACTCAGACATGATACTGGTGCAAAGTACAACATGTCCCGCAAAAAATAAGCCATCAACCAGCTCCGTAGCCAAAAACGTAACAAAGTTATGCCACTTGGAAGATGGCAATACAAAAATTATAGATTTTTCCCCACATTAGGGTTTTGTTTGACAAATTTAGTAAAACGTAAGAAAATATATTCATGTCTGGTATCCCCGTAATCGTATCAACCCATAGAATAAAGATAACATGACTATTAGTCTATACGGTGAACACCAAAAAAAAAAAAGTCAAAAATCCAGTACAGAATTGATGCTTTTCTACTCCTGCCCTCAAAAAAAGTTCCTAAATTTTCAACAATAGGTGATACCAACCCCAAAATGGTAACAATGGAAAAAGCATCTCATCCCGCAAAAAAAATGCCGTCACATGGCCCCAATAACGAAAAAGCGAAAATTTTATAGCCTTCAAAAGGGGCCAATGAGGAAACTAAATTCCTGGCAGCTGCAGCGCCCTCCTTCCCTTCTGCGCCTCGCTGTGCCCCCATAAAACAAGTAACGGCCACATGTGGGGGGTCTTTGTACTCAGGAGAAATTGCAGAACAAATTGTATGGTGGGTTTTCTCTTTTTATATTTTGGAAATGTGTAAATTTTGGTGCTAAATGAACGTATAAGGGAACAATATGACCATTCTAAATTTCACCTCCATTTTGATTCAATTACTATGAAGATCTCAAGGGGTTAACAATCTTCGTAAAAGCTGTTTCTGATAGCTTGAGGGGTGCAGATTTGAAAATGGGTTGGTTATATAGGGGGTTTTGATGCTAAATATGTAAAATTTCATTCAAAACTGTATTTATCCCCAAAATAGTCAATTCTGAAAATCCGGAAAAGCGATATTCTATTTGCAAGCCGCGTGACGTCAAAATAAATTATCCAGATATTTCAGAAATTATGAAAATGTAAAGTAGACAAATGGGAAATGTTATTCAGCAACTTATTTAGCTGGTAAATCTATCTGCCTGAAAACGTGATGATTTAGAATTTCGAAAATGGCAAATTTTTCAAAAAATTCATCACATTTTCTTTTTTTTGTAAATAAACGCAAAACTTATCTGCCAAAATTTACCACTAAAATGAAGTACAACATGTGGGGAAAAAACAATCTCAGAATCGTTTTGATAAGTAACAGTGTTCAAAAGTTATAACCATATAAAGCGAAGCAAGTCAGAATCCAAAAAATCGGGCTGAGCCTTAAGCTGTAAAATGGCTGCGTCCTTAAGGGGTTAATAACAGCCAATTTATGAATGAAAGAGGAAAAACAGGTGGGGAGGGGAAGATCAGAAAGGAAAGGGAGAGAAGAAGAGGGGAAGGGGGATTAAGGAGGCCAGAGGGGGAAGGAGTAGATTTCTCTCCCCCCCCCAACCAGCGACACCTCTAAGCTCAGATTTCCTTCCGTCTCCTCCGGGACGTCTCGTATCAGGGCATTATATGCCGGTGATGACTTAAAGATGATCCAATGTTGCCAAGTCTTCTGGAAACGAGCCGCACTTCTAGGGTCTGAACTCAAGAGACTCTCCATCCGACTAACCTCCTCCACTCTCCTCAACCACTGAAAGACAGTGGGTGGTTCAGTTGAGAGCCAACAGGCTGGTATACAAGATTTAGCTGTGTTCAGTAAGTGTCGGACCAGGGAGCGCCGATATATGGGAAGGGAAATCTCGTTATGGTGTAACAGTACCCAGGCCGGGTCGTTTTGCAAAGCTTTGCCTGTCACCTCGCGAACCACCTCAAGAACGGTATCCCAAAAAGGAACTAGCTTGGAACACTACCAAAATATATGCAAGATTGTCCCTTCCTCCACTCCACACCTCCAGCAACATGCGGGGGTCTCTGGGAACATTTTATGTAGGACATGAGGAACTCTGTACCACCTAGTGAGGATCTTATAGTTAGTTTCTTGGTAGAGAGAACTAATGGTTGTTTTGTGGGCCATGAGAAATACTTTTTCGCGCTGTTCTTCAGTGAGGTTAATGTCCAGGTCTCTCTCCCACTTAAGGATGTATGGCGGAATGTAGTCCTGTGGAGGGGCTGTCAGCAATTTATAAGAGAGTGAAAGTGCACCCCTAAACTGATTTTTTTTTGTTTCGCATGCAAAGTCCCTCAAATCCAGTCCGCTGTCTTGCGAACAAAGAAGAGGATGGTAGGGATGTCAGAAAGTGTGTCAGTTGGGCGCCCTGCCAAGGGGATGCCTGAGGTAGGTCTGCTGGAGACGTTAGAGTCTCCCCTCTGCACCATTCACCGTCCACAATGAAGTGGCACGCCCTAAAGCAATCGGATGTCAGCCATTGTTTAAAAAACGGCGAGGTGAGCCCCGGGGGAAATTCAGGGTTACCCAGAATTGTATATTGTATAATTAAGTACACAGAGGGAGGTCAGAGTGCTCCTATACACTGTAACAGGCTGTGAAGTCTAATAATTTGCATAATTTTAACAGCTGATTTTAGAAGGAAGGAAGCCATGGATAATAAATATAAGAAGATTACCAGTGTCACAGTGCCTGGATCTATGAGTAAGTGTCCCTGGTCTATCATGATGAATTTTGATGGTGTATTTCCTTTAAAGATTTGTAGAGATTAGTAGATTTCATTAATATTCTACTAAATGGAAACTTTCACTTTCCATTGATACATTTTTACGACATGTAACTGTGTTTACAATGTGAATTTCTTTCCAATAAACCTGGGAAACTGTAATTTCTACAATAACAAGTCCATTCAGAATCTCCTAATTATTGCTTATAAATCATCCTCTTCGCAATGATGGTACTTTGCTGTTACAGGTTTGCAATTCACAAGGGAGTGGGACATAATCCGAATATCTGGGAGAGGTAAGTGCAGAATACCTCTGACCAATAATGTAATTACAAAGCCTCAGAGCAAAGTTCTGTCAAACTCTCAGCACTTAATAAGCCTCTATTAAATATGACGGCGATGGAAAATTATATGTAAGCGCGGCATCTTACAACTGACTTTGATGATCACCTTGTGAGATCACTCTACATATATTACCAAATTGATTATGAATTTCAAAACATAAAAGATAAAAGACGGTTAAAATAATCATAGAGACATACAACATTTCTGCCTGTATTCCATCTGTTACTTTTAATTTTATTGATTTTTCTTAGTTTTTTTCACCATAAAACAATGCAAAACAGTAGTTTGTTAAATTTATTTTCTGTGGAGTCTTAATATAATATACTGTTGATATTCCATATAACATAAACATATGTATAAAAGCAAAAGCAATCAATTTAAATAACTACAAAACAAGTTAGGCCCTATCCACAGTGAGGGTCTCAGTGATGGATCACAGACAGATCACAAGAACGGGAGTCCGATGTGCCGGATGTACCGGAGCAGCTGGTCGCACGTGTTCAGATTGACCCGTTCCCCTCTATGGTGATGTTAATAGAGCTTAACTTGTTTCATGGGAAAACCCTTTAAACTTCCCGACATTTGACGTAATAGTACTGCATCGCGGGAGGTGCGTTCCCGCAAATTGCAGTACTATTACGTCATGCTTCTGGCCCCGGCTCCTGAGCGGAGAAATTTTCACCAAATATCTGATTTTCTCATAAATAAATGCAAAACATACCACCAAAATTTTTCAACTAACACGAAGTACAATGTGTCACAAGAAAACAATTATAAAATCACTTGGATATGTTAAAGCGATCCGAAGTTATAACCACTTATAGTGACACAGGGCAGATTTGAAAAAAATGGGCCGTGTCAGGAAGGTGAAAAGTGGCTTCAGCGTTAAGGGGTTAAGGTAAAGACCAGGTTAAGGCTAGGTTCACACCATTCTTCAAGTATACGGTCAGCATATACACCGGGATAACTCCTGACGTGTGTATGTCCAGCATATGCACAGACTTATACTGGAAGATGAGGCGTAGATTTTGCCTCTGTCTGCACAGCACACATCGTATGGTAAGCTGTATCTTTCCATCCTGCTGTCTCCTGCTGAGTGACATATATGGTCAGTGGAGGCCATTGAAGTCTACGGGTGGTGCATGCAGCAGTAACGCATCTCCCCCAGCCTCTGTTGAGTGTGCATTCATGGAGTACCCAATGATGTCACTGCTAATCGGACATGGAAACACCCCAAATTTAAGAGGAGGCATCTGGAAAAGTATGCCACTGTATGTGCCATGTAAGGACCCATTGAGAATCCTCCCAACGTTTTCTAAAATACATATGGAAGGATCGAGATGTGATTGCTACCTAATACTGTAGCAGAAAAAGGCCACTTGGTCACTTGCCATACCCCCTCACAGCCCTCTGCGCCCAAGTGGCATCAGGTGGAAATAAAAGGAATTCCTATCCATATGTTTGTACACCAGAAAACTAGTTCACAAGCACTGATAAATGCCACATATTTCATGATTTCTCTCTTTCTTGCTACAGTCAAAATCTGTTATGTTTCCAAAAAGTAGAGGAGGCCACAGATGATGTCCCTTAGAGGATCATTTGGTTTGGTAAGATGAGCCCTGTGGATTCTTTCTTACTACTTTTGAGGCTGTGCTTTCTGTTCCCAGAAGATGGAACAAAATGTTCATAGTTACTTTATTCAGAGATTCTGGTAACATTCAGGAAGTGAATTAATGCAGAGACTCTTTTAATCTAATATTTTCTTGATCCTTGATTTGGGTGAGGATGTTGATGATCAATGTAAAAGGATGGAATGAGGCAATCTACTATTGCCATTACCATATAATACTACCCCAACATGACCACTACCATCACCATGTAATACTACCACACTATGACCACTGCCATCACCATGTAATAATACCACACTATGACCACTGCCATCACCATGTAATAATACCACACTATGACCACTGCCATCATCATGTAATAATACCACACTATGACCACTGCCATCACCATGTAATACTACCACACTATGACCACTGCCATTACCATATAATACTACTACACTATGACCACTGCCATCACCATGTAATAATACCACACTATAGGGAAAAGGCACAAAATACCGGCACTTCAAGAAGGACGTCACAGGGTGCGATAACAAAGTGTTTTCTTTATTGTTTTAAAACGCCATGACACGAGGACTGATAGGTTGACGCGTTTCGACGGAGACCGTCTTAATCATAACCTGGTTATGATTAAGACGGTCTCCGTCGAAACGCGTCAACCTATCAGTCCTCGTGTCATGGCGTTTTAAAACAATAAAGAAAACACTTTGTTATCGCACCCTGTGACGTCCTTCTTGAAGTGCCGGTATTTTGTGCCTTTTCCCTGGATTTTCTACATGACTATGGACTAGCTATCCGAGCACCAGAGGACCTTCACGAAGTGTGGACAACCAGGACGGTCTAATGGTTGGGTGAGCCGGCTTATTTTTCTACTTTCTCTTGAAAGTGTTATGTTTTTTCTTTAATACCACACTATGACCACTGCCATCACCATGTAATACTACTACACTATGACCACTGCCATCACCATGTAATACTACTACACTGTGACCACTGCCATCACCATGTAATACTACCCCAACATGACCACTACCATCACCATGTAATAATACCACACTATGACCACTGCCATCACCATGTAATACTACCACACTATGACCACTGCCATCACCATGTAATACTACCCCAACATGACCACTACCATCACCATGTAATACTACCACACTATGACCACTGCCATCACCATGTAATACTACCACACTATGACCACTGCCATCACCATGTAATACTACCCCAACATGACCACTACCATCACCATGTAATAATACCACACTATGACCACTGCCATCACCATGTAATAATACCACACTATGACCACTGCCATCACCATGTTATACTACTACACTATGACCACTGCCATCACCATGTAATACTACCCCAAAATGACCACTGCCATCACCATGTAATACTACCACACTATGACCACTGCCATCACCATGTATTACTACCCCAACATGACCACTGCCATCACCATGTTATACTACTACACTATGACCACTGCCATCACCATGTAATACTACCCCAACATGACCACTGCCATCACCATGTAATACTACCACACTATGACCACTGCCATCACCATGTATTACTACCCCAACATGACCAATACCATCACCATGTAATAATACTACACTATGACCACTGCCATCACCATGTAATAATACCACACTATGACCACTGCCATCACCATGTAATACTACTACACTATGACCACTGCCATCACCATGTAATAATACCACACTATGACCACTGCCATCACCATGTAATACTACTACACTATGACCACTGCCATCACCATGTAATACTACTACACTATGACCACTGCCATCACCATGTAATACTACCCCAACATGACCACTACCATCACCATGTAATAATACCACACTATGACCACTGCCATCACCATGTAATACTACCACACTATGACCACTGCCATCACCATGTAATACTACCCCAACATGACCACTACCATCACCATGTAATACTACCACACTATGACCACTGCCATCACCATGTAATACTACCACACTATGACCACTGCCATCACCATGTAATACTACCCCAACATGACCACTACCATCACCATGTAATAATACCACACTATGACCACTGCCATCACCATGTAATAATACCACACTATGACCACTGCCATCACCATGTTATACTACTACACTATGACCACTGCCATCACCATGTAATACTACCCCAACATGACCACTGCCATCACCATGTAATACTACCACACTATGACCACTGCCATCACCATGTATTACTACCCCAACATGACCACTGCCATCACCATGTTATACTACTACACTATGACCACTGCCATCACCATGTAATACTACCCCAACATGACCACTGCCATCACCATGTAATACTACCACACTATGACCACTGCCATCACCATGTATTACTACCCCAACATGACCAATACCATCACCATGTAATAATACTACACTATGACCACTGCCATCACCATGTAATAATACCACACTATGACCACTGCCATCACCATGTAATACTACTACACTATGACCACTGCCATCACCATGTAATAATACCACACTATGACCACTGCCATCACCATGTAATACTACTACACTATGACCACTGCCATCACCATGTTATACTACTACACTATGACCACTGCCATCACCATGTAATACTACTACACTATGACCACTGCCATCACCATGTAATACTACCACACTATGACCACTGCCATCAACATATAATACTACCCCAACATGACCACTGCCATCACCATGTAATACTACTACGCTATGACCACTGCCATCACCATGTAATACTACTACACTATGACCACTGCCATCACCATGTAATACTACCCCAACATGACCACTACCATCACCATGTAATACTACCACACTATGACCACTGCCATCACCATGTAATACTACTACACTATGACCACTGCCATCACCATGTAATACTACTACACTATGACCACTGCCATCACCATGTAATACTACCCCAACATGACCACTGCCATCACCATGTAATACTACTACACTATGACCACTGCCATCACCATGTAATAATAACACACTATGACCACTGCCATTACCATACAGAGGAGTCTCATTCCTGGCAGTATGGTTGGTAAGTGAAACCAGATATTGCACGGGTTGTGATTCACAGATTAACCAGGGCATCATGAATTTGCCCTTAGAGTATGTCTACGAGCTACTTCCTGATTGTGAGAGGTCGGGGGGCAGTGCCATAGCAGGAGCAATGCACAACATGGTGCAGCTGCTATTTTGAAAGGAGGCTGCAAGAGGCTGCAGCATGCAGTGGGCTCACTCCTGCTGACCCCACCAACTTTAAAAGCTGCTATCTAGTGTCTCCTCACACAGACGCATGTCCTTTAGGAATGTCGTGAGGCTCCTCTTTCTGAATATAGTGCAGCCTAACATCTTCCTGGACTCAGCAATTGACTTCCCAATTGAATGAATTCCCAAAGGATCAGGGGATGAGAAAACTAAGAAATAGGGATCTGTTTCAGGCTGAAGTAAGGCCACTGACCCAATGGTAAAATATCAATGGTTTGGGGTAGATGGAGGGGGGGGGGTTGATGTTCTCTTCTTCACTTGGCTCTTGTCCAGAGGCGTATTAAGATGATGGGACTCACAGACAGGAAGCAGGAGCCAGATTTGGAGCCTCAGGGTTGAAGAAGAGAGGAGATTCCCTCTACTTAAAGGAAACCTACCATTTAGAATGGTCGGTGTAAGCTGTAAATACCGGGCACCAGCACCAGCAGCGCACGCAGCACCGAAGCCTCCTCCACTCTAAAGTTTAAAAAGTGTTAAAACCGTGATACCGCGGTTTATAACACTAACGAAAGTAAGTACCGGCACCAGCTCACCCTGAGTTGGTGCCCGGTACTTACAGCTTACACCGACCACTCTAAATGGTAGGTTTCCTTTAAAAGAAATGGAGAGGGTTACCTGGTCCTCTGCAGGTTCAGATCCGCAGCCTAGATTTTGTAGGAGGTTAGAGGGAGTCCCTTGTGGCTTGGCGCCTTGTCTATTCCAGGCCTGTGGCTGAGAGTCAGCAGGTCCAAGATATGGTAAATTGTCCTACCGTATCCTTTGTTGAAGTCCAGGGAGAGTCCATGGGTCCTAGGTGCAGGGTAAGAAATATCAAGATAGACATAGAAACACTGCAACTCTAGCACTGTAAAGATAACTAGACCTTAAACAAATAGTAGTAGCACCTACAATAATATGTGTGCGCTATATAAATAATGTAATTATTATTATTGTTAATAAATAGAGATGAGCGAGCACTAAAATGCTCGGGTGCTCGTTATTCGAGACGAACTTTTCCAGATGCTTGAGTGCTCGTCTCGAATAACGAGCCCCATTGAAGTCAATGGGAGACCCGAGCATTTTTTTAATAAAACTGAACAGTAAAAGAACAGTGCAAAAAAAAAAAATTCCAGATGTTTGCAGATGTTTTACTTGTAAGAACACATTGAAATAACACTATTCTTCACTTTGCAGGTGTTCGCGCGTGTCTCCCGCTAAGTTAGGAGATGTGCACGAACATCTGGAATGTGAAGAATAGTGTTATTTCAATGTGTTCTGCACTTAAATGCTCCTGTATTCACTGTTTTTAATGTTTTAATTCTATTCTTCACATTGCAGGTGTGCGCGCGTGTCTCCCGATAGGTTCGGAGATACGAGCACACAGCTGCAAAGTGAAGAATAGAATTAAAACATTAAAAACAGTGAATACAGGACCATTTAAGTGCAGAACACATTGAAATAACACTATTCTTCACATTCCAGATGTTCTGAACATCTCCTAACTTAGCGGGAGACACGCGCGAACACCTGGAAAGTGAAGAATAGTGTTATTTCAATGTGTTCTTACAAGTAAAACATCTGCAAACATGTGTAATATTTTTTTTTTACAATAAAAATACTTTTATTCAATTTATTTTATTAATTTACTGCTCGATCTCGAGCCGGCGAGATACTCGTCCGAGTAACGAGCCGGTCCGAGTATGCTAATACTCGACCGAGCAGAATACTCGGACGAGTATACTCGCTCATCTCTATTAATAAACTCTGCACTCACTCAATCATCAAGTGTGTGTAGAAAAACATGCACCTAATAAGATTACCCGACCTCTCAGAATCCTAAAAAACCTAAACTAGAGCATGGAGGAAAATGTAATGTAAAAAAAAAATTGAGACAGTAAAAAAAAATACATTATTTACAAAAAGTTGCTGAAGGTTTCCTAATTATTCACTTTGAAAGCAGAGATTTAATAATTGATATGTTCCTTTCACTTGTTAGTGATTGATATCACACAGCAGGTATTTCTGGTTCACCATCAGGTTCAGGATCAGGCATTGGATCGCTAGTGTGACCATTAGGGACATATAAAGAGACTGTGGTAATAGCATGTACACTGTGCACTAACTAACCCCTATTATGTATTAATAACTTGTTTATTTAGGATTGGGTGTCACCCCCTGCCTCATTTCTCTCTTTCACCTCGTCAGTAAGGAAAATGTTCATATTTACTAATCAAACAATTGCACCTTTGTGATTCATTTACGACTAAAACCCTTTTAGACTGGAATCTTAATGTTATTTTAACGTTATTTGTAGAAACACAAAGGAGCCATAAAAGCTGAATGGATATGTTCAGGCCACCAGATATTCTGGCTGTTTTAGGGTCTTTGTTTTGTGCTTTCTACTCTACATTTAGTTAACACTTTTGGGCAAATTAGGTTTCTCAAAAGTTGATTTTCTGGAAGATGCCCCCACATTGGGCCATGAAAGAAACATTTAGTGGAAACTTTTAATCTGTTTGACAACATATTGGTAGTGTATTATTAGGGCAGTTTCTGCTGACAGGTTCCCTTTAAGATGAGTGTACATCTTTAAAGGATTCCTGAATTTTCTGGTCCAATTTTCTCTCAACAAAAAGCTTAAAGTATTTTACAGAAATTCTAGAAAATCCTGTGAGGGGCTAGTGAGGGGTGCCAAAAAAGAAAGTATATTTACTCTGTTCTGGTTACTGTGTCATGACAGTACTTCTTATGACCGAGGGAGGTCCTGTGATCCATGGAAAGCAGAACCTAAAGCAATATTTCACTTTATTTTTTTGCTATTTGTCTTTTATGGTAACATATGATAGCTAAATAGATCCTACACATTTGTGTAATTGTCACTCATGGCTAGTCACTAGAGATGAGCGAGCACTAAAATGCTCGAGTGCTCGTTATTCGAGACAAACTTTTCCCGATGCTCGAGTGCTCGTCTCGAATAACGAGCCCCATTGAAGTCAATGGGAGACTCGAGCATTTTTCAAAGGGACCATGGTTCGGGAATAAAATGTGTTATTTAATTGAAAAAGAATGTCTTCAGATAAGTTAGCAGATGTATGCAAACATCTACAATCTATTCTTCACTCTTCTGCGCGTATATAATCTCCCGACAAGTTAGCAGATGTGAAGAACAGTGAAGAATAGAATAAAAACAGTGAACACAGGATCATTTAAGTGAAAAACACAGTGAAGAATAGATTGCAGATGTTCGGCACATCTGCTTACTTGTCGGGAGATACGCTGTCCCGGGATCCGCTCCTCTTTTTCCACTGAAGTCTCCCCGATGTCTCCGTGCTGCTGTGCCCGCGATGTGTGCTGTTGTGCCCACGATGTGTGCTGCTGTGCCCACGATGTCTCCGTGCTGCTGCCCCGGTGTCTCTGTGCTGCTCCCCGGTGTCTCTGTGCTGCTCCCTGGTGTCTCTGTGCTGCTCCCCGTGTTCTTCAATGTGTTCTTCACATACTATTTTGTTCCGCGCGTATCTCCCGACAAGTAAGCAGATGTGCCGAACATCTGTAATCTATTCTTCACTGTGTTTTTCACTTAAATGATCCTGTGTTCACTGTGTTCACTGTTTTTATTCTATTCTTCACTGTTCTTCACTGTGTATTTTTAATTAAATGCTCGATCTCGAGCAGGGGAAATACTCGTCCGAGCAACGAGCCGTTTCGAGTACCTTAATACTCGAACGAGCATAAAGCTCGGACGAGTATACTCGCTCATCTCTACTAGTCACCATATATGAATAGCCTGCTATCTACACCCATTGAGCAAGCCATGTGACAATATAAACTATAACCTACAGAAACAAAACTGGATATGGTGTGTTAGAGTTAGGGGTTGAAGCTGTGCTGCTACCTCTCTGGAAGGGATGATAAGGCGCGGTGAACCCAATGGGAAATACGTCCAGAGAGTCAGAGTCTGCAGTGAACAGTTTCCTTCTTTACTGAGGAATTTCAGGTACAAAGCAGTACAAGCAAATCAAAGGGATGACTCCTACAATCTCCTCCCTGGCAGAAGAAGGGTTAACGGTGAGGAAAGGCCTGGGCTAGCAGTCCCTCTCTTTCCCAGAAGGCAGGTACCCTGGTCACAGGCTAGGAGCTAAGCGTCTATGGTCTTTTGGTTTCCATAAATCCCGGGGCAATTCAGGGGAAATTGGCGCAAAGCTGAACTATTCGGATAACCCGTTGGAAAAACGCGATTCGGGCCCTTAGTAAATGACCCCCACTATGTTACTCACTCTCTGAGAGATAAAAATATACAGTCAGAAATGTTTCTCAATGTTTTTAACCCTTTCTACTGGCCTATACAGACATAGTAATAATAAAGAAAGAGTGGGTCAGATTTACTAAAGCTCCTGTGCCAGTTTTTTGTCTGACATATTCTTTTATTTGCAAACTGCTTGCACATATTTTTAAGAATTGTCTGCACCACATATGTGTCGCACAAAACTCTTGTGGGTCGTGGCTGCACTAATTCCACCCATGACACAGATTTCTGCACATGGCGCTCCAGTGCTCAGTCAGACTGTGCGCCAAATTTATCATGCAAAGTTGGACAAAAATGTGTTGCACGCTCTAAAATGTTGGTGCACACTGTTGGAGCAGTGCAGGGAGGGCGAGATTTATGCAAAACATGCGCCACAATTCCTGAATCTGGCACAAACTGCGCATATCATAGGCAAACTGCACAAAGTTTTGCACATTGCACTGTATTTAGTAAATGTGGCCCAATGTTTATAACAAAACACTATGGGGCACGTTTTTGTTTTTGTTGGACTGTGCACGTTTTTCCTAGGGGAAACTGCTTGCATAGGTATTCAAGAAGTGCCTGCGCCACATTTGTGTCACACAAGACCCTTTTGTGACGGGGCTGCACTAGGTTTCATGTGACAAAAATTAGGGGGCGTTCCGGTGCTTAGTTAGACTGTGCGCCAGATTTAACATGCAAAGTCCAACAATATTGTGTCACACACCCCATATTAAGGGTGCACCAAAATAAAGTGGTGCACTGTGATGGAGAAGTGCAGATTCTTAAACAACGTGCACCAGAAATCCTGAATCTGGAGCACCTTGCACACTACACAGACAAACTGCATTTTGTGCAGTTTGCCTGTGGAGGGAGCGGGGTGCGCCAGATTCATGATTTGTGGTGCACTTTCTTAATACCACCCAAGAGCAAGCATAAATTCCAGCTGAAATGCTTACGAACTGGCGTACATTTTTAGTTTGGTTCGTAGACCTTCAAACATGAACACAACTCTTTCCAGCAACTCATTTTTCTAGGACTGTTGTACAGAATGATTTTTTTAGAGAATATGATCTGAACAAGAGTATGGCTCCCTGCAAAACACAGTGGGGACATTCATTAATATAGACAATTGGTCAGTAATTGCACGAATTGTACTTGGATGTTAGATATGAATAGAGGTGGATGTTAGAGGTGAATAAAACTTGGTACAGCTGCCAAAAAATGTTTCAGGATTCCCAAGCTGTGGCCAAATAGAGCGATCCCAACAAAAAATTGCATTAGTGTTAGAACAATATTGTGGCACTGACAAATCATAAACATGCTGCACAAGAAAAGAAAATCTACCAAAAACTAGCGGGAAGCGATAAATAAATGCTCCCCATTATCTTGGATATGAACTTCCATGTTGGTGCTGATTGGCTTCTGAGTATTCAGCCTTTCTGAATAACAGAGAGTGGGGTGCAAGCTTTCCAGTTCTTCCTGATGTTTGTCACGGGAGAATATATTATATATATATATATATATATATATATATATATATATATATATATATATATATACAGCCTATTAGTCTATTATTCTTTCTTGGAGAACTTTCTACACAAATTAGGGTGCACTGTACTTTTATTTTGCTTTTTCAATGCTTTGTGTGCACAGCTATACAAACCTACAGTATATGTATCCCTGAAAACAGACTACAATAAGTATGTACAGGTCATCAGATTTTATTGGCTCTGTCTACTTAAAGCCTCCGGTCATACTTTCTCATATTTTTCCCCAACTGAGATCCACAGGGGACGGCGCCGTAATACTGCGATAAATAGGAGATGTCCTATCTTTTCCCCTGGGTACGGAGCAGTACGGTGCCACACATGTGTAGCACCCGACCACTCCGTGCGCCCATTGCCGGCCTTTGGGGGACATATTAATACATATGTCCTCAAACGGTCATGTGAATGTAGCCTTACACAGAGAAACAACAATTCTCTGTACAATTCATAAGAGTGTTGGGTCTTCCAGGATCCTAGATGCTCTTTCTTTCCCTCCTTTGCTCTTAATAGTAGTAGAGATTAGAGGAAATTGTTCCCCATTAGCTCAGCGATCTATAAGAGTGTCTTTGAAAAAGTTGTTTTTTTTTAGAAAACATACAAAGAGAGAAGAGATGAAAGAAAACGTTAGGTCAACTGCCATGTCGCCGATTTACTCCATTGGACAAGATAGAAGTGGCTGATAGTTTACTTTGCTTTTGATTGAGTGTAATTTTTGTAACATCAAAGCAGGAACCTTCCCTCATTAAAGGTAAATCATTAGCCAGGTGACACGTGAAGCCTTTGTAAGGAACAAATAATGAAATATGACATCGCTTCGGATAAGAGATTAGTGTTTATGTCAACTAGCGTTTTTTCCCCCTTTACTCCAAGTGTTATTTATAGTGACATCAATTATATCAGAAAAAGCCAGTGCAACCAGGATGTCATAAAGGGGACTGCCGCTCCGCAATCAAATTGCCAACTGTTATCTTTAATGGAGTAATTAGGAAATGCAGTGATACATTGTAAGACTAATGAATCACTAGACCTCCCGCTGGATGAACATCCAGGGCAGGTAATACACAATGTAACTATAGGAATAGAACGTATAGTAGTGTTCACCGTGTGGGGGCTGCACCATGACTCCTATTCCTGGGAAGTGTGATGGATACATCTAGTATATGCACCAGGGTCCCCCTGTAAGTCTCAGATGTTGCGTACAGTGGCGATAAACGTCTGTGTATGTGTCTATTCTATCCTGTAGATACATAGCAGTATCCTGCATATATTCCTACAGTATAGGCATAGCACAGTACTAATACTCCTTTCTAAATATAAGGGCACTAAATACTACAACTACTCTTAGGTCAGGTGCACACCAATACTTGCAGGTGGTGCTGTGTCGGTGCTAAACTTCGGCTGGCAGACAGGGAGTCCTTGCATCACATTTATAATTATTTATGATGCAAGGACTCCCATCCTCTGCAATGTGTGCAGTCCGTGGGATTGGAAAAACTCCATGCATTATTCTGATGCAAAAGCACAGTACTACTATAATGTATATATGGGCACTGTGCAGTACTAGTAAGGCTGTATATATATATGTAGGTATAGTACATGACTGATACTCTTATACCATGTGTCCAAGTCTACTATATATACTGAAAAAGCTATTTGAGTCATCCATTTTATTTATACATTTTTAACATTATTGGCAATGCTGTATAGTACATCAGACATTTCAAATGGAAAATCCACTAATACCGTCAAAAATTGTCATTCTTAAAAAATGCAAATCACTATGTCTGACACAGGAAGATTCTTTTGTCAGTGACCTGCACTGAATCTACGGCATTGGAGTGAAGAAGATACAATGAGTACTGTGACTATTGGCTACTGGGGGCACCACTGTAACTACTGGTTACTGGGGGCGACACTGGGATGAGTGGCTATTGGAGGCTTCACTGTGACTACTGGTTACTGTGGCTTTACTGCGACTATTAGTTACTGGGGACCCCACTGTGACTACTTGCTACTGGGGTCATCACAATGACTACTGGCCTTATATATGTATCTCAGTGACTACTGCAGCATCACTGTGACTACTGGCTACTGGAGGTATCACTATGACTCCTGGCTACTAGGGGTATCACTATGACTACTTGCTACTGGGGGGCATCACTATGACTACTCGCTACTGGGGGCATCACTGTAACTACTGGATTCTCTCAGCATCACTATGACTACTGGATGCATCACTATGACTACTCGCTACTGGGGGCATCACTGTGACTACCTTGGGCATCACTGTAACTACTGGCTACTGGGGGAATTACTTAGTACTTACAGTGATGCTGAAAGTTGTCTGACTTCTAGGGGCATTATAGTGACAACTGGCTACTGGGAGCCTCACTGTGAATTCTGACAATTCGGGGGAATTATTGTGACTACTGGGGCATCACTATGACTATTGACTACTGAAGGCATCTCTGAGACTACTAGGAGTATCACTGTAACTACTGGATAATGGGGCAGGCACAGGGACTACTGGCTACTGGGGTTATGCGCTTGGACTGCTGGCTACTGGGGGCAAGCACTGCGTCTACAAGGGGTAAGAACTATGCTTATTGGCAACTTGAGCAGGCAATGGAACTACTGGCTACTGTGGGCAGGCGCTTAGACTACTGGCTACTTGGGGCAAGAACTGGGGGTTAGAACTATGCCTGTTGGCCACTGTGAGCAGGCATGGGACTACTGGCTACTGGGGGCAGGCGCTTTGACTATTGGCTAATGGGGGACTAGCACTGCGGCAACAGGGAGCAAGCACTGTGCCTATAGGAAACTTGAACAGGCAATAGAACTACTGGCTCCTGGGGGCAGGCGCTTGGACTACTGGCTACTGGGGGCAAACACTGTTGAAACAGGGGGTAAAAATTCTGGCAGTCATAGCAATATGATTTCTGGCTACTTGGGGCAGGCGCTGGGGTTACTGGTGCAAGCACTGTGACAACTTGCTGCCAGAAGCAGTAATTGGTACTATCGGCCACTGGGCGGCAGGCACTGCGGCTACAGGCTACCTGGGTTCAGACACTATGACTATGGTTGACAGGGGGCACACACTATGAAAACTGGGGCAGGCATGGGAAATACTGTTTACTGAGGAAAGGCACTGGGACTACAGACTACTGGGGGCAGGCACTGGGACTACTAGCTACTGTGGGGTTGTATCTGTGACTATTGGCTACTGTGTTGGGGCAATGTGACTATTGGCTATTGTGTGGGGGCACTTAGACAGTTGTGGGGGTAACTGTGACTATATTGGCTTTTGTGAGGGAAATGTTACTATATTGGTGACTTTGGGGATAGTATTAAGTTTGTGATAAAGAGGATGGAGGAGATGACGATGAAATGTATAACCTAACAATTTTGTGTTGATAAATCTGCAGAGAGGAGTCGTGGCTGGAAAAAGCTGAAATGGCAACCAAATAGAAGAAGAAGCTGAAGGAGTCTCCTTCAATAAAGTTGCTGGATTTACAGTAAGTGCTGGTATGGCACATGAGCTCACAATACTTACAAGTTCTTTTCTGGGTTCTGATTCTGCATTTATTTACTGAAATGGGTTCTGGTGCTGTATTGTTGTATAGTACCTACTTTTAAGGCTCCATTTATGGAATGATCTTGGCTCTTATGCGGTGATTACGTATTGAACTTGGCTCTGTTGTTGTATATGTTCTACCTTCTGTATCTATACAGTTAATACAAAATGATTGAATTACGGGTTGGTAAAAGGGAGGTATTTGTCTATATATAAGTTATTATGGTAATAATAAGATACAAAATGGTTGATTAAAATATTATATTCATATAAAGTGCAATTTAAATGTAATAAATAAAGTGCATTTTAAAAATATATAATTGTTTCTCAAGCCACACCTGTGCCGCTCTCCATGGCGCTGCCCCAGGCCCCTTTCCGAACTTACCTCTCCATGCTCCCGCTCCCTTCCATCCTGGGCCACGCGCACATCCCCGCTCCCTAGGGTGCGCACACCGGCACTCGGAGATTTAAGGTGCCAGCGCACAGGGGATTGGCGCTGGCCACTTCCGGGTGGCGGCTCACATCATTCTCTGCCGGATCTTTAAGCCATTCCTGTGAAGTGAAAGCCCCTCTGTGTTCCAGTGTTTCTGCTCTTGTGTTCCCGTGATCCTGTTCCTGTGTTCCAGTCTGTTCCAGCATTCCTGTTCCGTGTTTCTGCTCCCGTTCCTGCTGTGAGTCCTAGTGTTCCTTCCAGCGCTGTTCTTCTGCTGTCTCCCCGGGCTCGAACTGTGTCCTGCATTTCTACCTTGGCTGCCACCGCGGGTTTGTCGCACCTGTGGAAAGACCTGGAGGCAACCTGCCTCAGCAAGACAATCCCACTTTGCGGCGGGCTCTGCTGAAGACCAGGTGCCGCTTAGACTTCGGTCGCAGGTGTCGGCTAGTACCATCTCCCGTGGTGGTCCAGAGGGTCCAGAGCCCTGACAGTGTAAAGGAGGTCCTGGACATGAGGACCGTGAGGGGTAAGTGGTATTTCCTTGTAGACTGGAAGGGGTTCGGGCCTGATGAGAGATTCTGGAAGCCCGAAGAGAACATTTTGGATCAGACTCTCCTCCAAAGGTTTCTTGGGAACAAAAAGAAGATGGGGGGTGGGGGTGTCGAAAGGGGTTACTGTCATGGTTGCCCCGTGATCTATGTCACGGATTGCTGGCACACCCGTGCCCCTCTCTGTGGTGATGCCCTGGGCCCCTCTCCGAAATTACCTCTCCATGCTCCCTCTCCCATCCGGCCTAGGCCTCGTGCACGTTCCCGCTCCATAGGGCATGCATGTGTTGGCACACGGAGATTTAAAGGGCCAGTGCACAGGTGATTTGCGCTGACCACTACCGGGTCTGCTATTTAATCCGGCGACTGCCAATCACTCCCAGCCGGATCTTCAAGCCATTCCTGTGAAGTGAAAGCCTCTCTGTGTTCCAGTGTTTCTGCTCTTGTGTTCCCGAGTTCCTGCTCCTGTGTTCCTGTATTCCGGTTCCCGTGTTCCAGTCTGTTCTTGCTTTCCTGTTCCATGTTCCTGCTAACGTGTTCCTGCTGTGAGTTCCAGTGTTCCAGTGGGCTCGAACTTGTGCATTTCTACCTTGTCTGCCACCGCGGGCTAGTCGCACCTGTGGAACAACCAGGTGGCACTCCGCCTCAGCAAGACTAAGGCCACAACCAGGCTGAATGGGTGTTGAGCATGCACAGTCATTCTTTTTTTAACTCTATGGGAACACCAACAAGAGCTGAGACTAAACACTCAGCGTTCCCATAGAGTGGTCATGCATTCTGGCTGACTGTGGGAAGGAGGTCAGAGAAAGTTCCCAAAAAGTGGGATCTGAATCTATCATCTATTCATGACATATTGCGCGGATATGTCAATAATAGCTACAATGGGTATTCCCCTTTAACTATCGAACAAGTCTCATTGCAGCTACCTTCGTATTCTATACAACCACCTTCCATTTGGAAACACCGGCTCTTGATCCAACTTTCAAGATGGTGGCCATGTTCTGGGCATAGCTCAGGTATTTAAATAAGTAATTTTTCTTTTAGTTTCGGAAATAATACGGTGCCCTGGGACTTTTGACTTACCTTGTATATTAACAATCCCTTGAGCATTAATATACTGTTGTAGGATAAAGGCCGGCAAACTAGCGGGCTATATACTTCACTAACCCTAAACCCCTATAGTCTTAGGCTGCACATGAATATGATTATGTTGTTTATTGACATGGACTGCAGTAGGTACTTATAGGGGTGATCTCTCGTCATATAAATGCTGGTGAGTGTGTAACATGATCCTTATGTAAACCGGTGGAAATGATGCTACATGGACATGTAGCAGAAACCTCCTTACATGATTACAACTAATTATACTCCAGTTTTTGATGAAAACAATGCTACCCTGATAATATATCAAAAACCACAGTGGGATTAGCCACAAACTTTTGTAAAGCATAAAAACAGGTGTGCATCTCCCCACTCGGCAACACTTTCCCCTTCTATTATAACTAAGGTAGAAACAGTCTGCAGCTTTACTGACCTTTGATCTCCTTATATTTAGAAGTGAGACTGAAACTGCCTGCAAGATGCTTGTGGTTAAAAAATATTTCCCAATTACTCACAACTTGTCTAGACTTTACAGTAAATAGCGTATAATAAATTACCTTAGAGACCCAAGCGACTCGCAGTTCCCCCACAATGCAGTGTGTTTTCCATGAGATAACGCAGCCCTCAGATAAATGCTCAAAAGGAACCCCGCTCATATTCCCAAACAAACCGTAATTCTCTGTAGCTCCATTTCCTGAAATTCCATTGTTCCAATTAAGTTTATCAGGATTTACGGCAACAAGTAAATGACATTAAAGTCTTTTTATAAATGCAGAAAAACAAAGACTTATGGGAATAAAGAAGCCGGCGACTTCTAATATTGTTTGTTTCAATCTTCTGTACTGAGATTACACAGGTTAATCTATAGCTGGTTCAATCCCTGAACTGTAAAATAGGAATAACAAATGTTTGACTAATGGATTTCCAGTATCGCTGCGGATTATTTGCACATCTATTCTTGCTTCAGTCGGATCAGTACAATATGTATTGTTTGTTTTATGGTAAGAGCTTTTCTTTTTGGGGGTCGTGGTGGTAGAGGGGTTTGGGACCAATATATATATACTCTATAACAGATGCAATATAGTATAATAATCTTTTTAAAACAGATTTCTATAAACCTCAAGCTCAATTCTCGACATCATTTATTATTGTACATCGATATTTAATCTCTATAGCTTTAGTTGTACTTTGTCGTGCATAGATCCAGACTTACAGACCATTCATGTTCAGCAATAAAAAAGTAGACTAAGCTCACCTTACATACATATCCCCTGTTCACATCAGCGACATTGTTTCCATCACGAACAGAGCCATGCCAGCTTTGACAGATCGATTTTCTATCAGGTCCAATTGATTCCCATAGATTTCCATCAGCGTTTGCTTGTCAATAGTAATGCATATTACAGTGTCCCTGAGATCACAAAGCTGGTAACCTGATGGAAAGCAACCTAATGCCTACACGAACACACTGTAGCTGTAGCTAGGATCTACTAATCTAAATGCAATGCTATAGAAGATAATTGTATATAGGATTTAACAAAAGATCAATACAGTTACATGAGCTGGTCCACTTTATACACTCATCCTATATTCACAGTGTCTGATCAGTAGTAGTCAACACCGGGACTGTATTATGGAGTAGCAGGAGCGAAGTAAATATATGACCCTATGGTTTGCTGTATTGAATTAACATCGTGGAGCAAATTGTACACAGCGTTTTACCTGCAGGCAGCATGTTATACAGAAGAAGAAGCTGATTAGATTGCACATTGGGACTTATTTACTAAATGTCCCGCAGCCCGCCGGGACAGGCATTTAGAAGGGGATTGTATCCCACACAATTGGATTTTGGCGCATCGGCGCCGGCTTTCATACAACAAAAATCGGGGGCGGGTCATAGGACAATCCAACGGATTCGAACTGAGCGCAGGATTTAACTTTTAAATTTTGTCGCAAGACATACACTTACATGCACCAGGAAGAAGAAGGTGAACTCCATCTTAGTGAATCGCGCCGAAGTCCATGACCGTCAGACAACATACAGCGGGTTCACAACAGGACCGGCTAAGTAAATGTGCCCCATAGTGTCCAATATGCAGGCAGAATGTTATAGAGCAGGAGGAGGTGATTAGATTGCACATAGTGTCCAATATGCAGGCAGCATTTTATAGAGCAGGAGGGGCTGATTAGATTGTACATGTTGTCCAATATGCAGGCAGCATGGAGGAGCTGAGAAGATTGCATGTAACAGTGACAACAGTTGGCCCCGCCATGTCACATTCTGCTGCCAGCCAAGACTCATGGATCCTATAGTGTGTGCACCTTAGATTTATAAGGTCTGTGTGTCTTCTTCTAATGTACCCTGGTGCAAACTTCTGATAATAAAAGGTACCCTCCCCCAATTGCTCTCTGACCAGGGTCCTGAAATGTTTATCTCCATGTATGATCCTGGCTTGCTCCTAAACCTATGCCGCCTGCCTAATTCACTGTTCTCTGTACCCACTGTGCCAGCTACTATCCACAACTGAACCCCCACAGGAGGTACGATGAGGCACTTCGGCCTCACATCAAAATATTCCGCTCCGTTGCCTCCTCTTGTGTTGCGGGCAGTGAAGGCGACTTCACAGCGCACGCGTCGCACCTACTTTACGAGCCACAGTGCACAACTGGATGGAAGGTAGGTAAAAATGTTTGGTTTTGTTTGTGCGACCATCTAGGCACCACAGTCGATGGATGGTTTAGTGCCCTGACAGGTTCCCTTTAAAGAGCAGGAGGAGCTGATCAAATTGTTGGATGCAGTGTAACTTTTTACATTTTGTATTCCTGCTGATTCCTTGCTTAGAAGTGCAGCGGATGTTCCAGTGATGCTTTGTCAACTAAAAAATTATTTTAACATTTGTGTGAAAAAAAAGAAAATTTATTTCCGCTTAAAATAAAAGATAAGTGTTCTTGGACTTCACAATGATTATAGAATAATATTTCAATCAAGAATGGTGATGAATAATTACATTCTTAATATGGTTGTCTATTTTGGAAACCTCATTTTTCTAGGACACCCTTTGTTAATAGGTTTCCTCTGTCAGGAGTCCCATTAATTAACTAGTTACATATTGTCACTTTATCTGGTGGATCCAGGATGTCTGTCCCTTACACGCAAAGGTCATTGATTTTAAAAGAAAGCACGTAATAATACATAGTAATATTATAAATGATCAGCTGGAGACCATGTGATCTGCTTATTAGAAACAGACCCTTATACTGTAGTATCTAAAAGTGCCTGTCCAAAGTGGCAAACTTACTGAACTTTAAATACGTCTTCTTCTCTATGAAGTAGTGTTTCTACACTAGTCTATCTAGATAAATAATTCTCCACAACCCCTCCTACGGTGATAACATTATTCTTCTGATCTACAATGGGTACTGAAAGTATTCAGACCCCTTTACATTTTTAACTCTTTGTTTTGTTTTTTTTTTTGCTCTGTAATGTGCACTCTGCCCCCCATCTTGACAGAAAAAACAGAAATATAGATATTTTTGCTAATTTATTAAACAAGAAAAACTGTAACATCACATGGTCCTCAGTGCAGCCAGGAGTCTCTTTGGGAATAATGCAACAAGTTTCTCACCCCTGGATTTGGGGATCCTCTGCCTCTTCCTTGCAGATCCCCTCCAGTTCCCTCAGGTTGGATGGTGAACGTTGGTGGAAGCAATTTTCATGTCTCTCCAGAGATGCTTAATTGGATTTAGGTCCGGGCTCTGGCTGGGCCAATCAGGAATGGTCACAGAGATGTTCTGAAGCCTCTGCTTTGTTATTTTAGCTGTGTGCTTAGGGTCATTGTCTTGTTGGAAGGTGAACATTTGGCCCAGTCTGAGGTCCAGTGCACTCTGGAAGAGGTTTTCATCCAGGATATTTCTGTACTTGTCCACAATCTTTCCTTCAATTACAACAAGTGGTCCTTTCCCGGCTCCCATAACATGATGCTGCCCCCACCATGTGTCACTGTTGGGATTGTATTTGGCAGGTCCTGATAGGTGACTTTGTGGAACTTTCTCCCATCTCCCAACTACATCTCTGGAGCTCAGTCACAGTGACCTTGATTGTCATGTGCTCTGGCTTGCAATGTGAGCTGTGAGGTCTTATATAGACAGGTGTTTGTCTTTCCTAATCAAGTACAATCAGTTTAATTAAACATAGCTGAAGGGGTAGAACCATCTCAAGGAGGATCAGAAGGAAACAGACAGCATGTGAGTTAAATATAAGTGTTACAACAAAGCGTCTGAATGCAGTTATTCTTGTTTAATAAATTAGCAAAAATATCTATATTTCTGTTTTTTTCTGGCAAGATGGGGTGCAGTTAATGAGCAACATTAATGAGCAACAAAAAAATTAATTTTTTTGATCTTACCAATTGGCTGCAATGAAACAAAGTGTGAAAATTTTAACGGGATCTGAATACTTATTGTACCCAATGTAATTTTAGTCTATACAGCAGAAAACAACCCTAGTCAGAAGGATAGGACCTAAAAACTTTTATAAATTTTTATTTACATTTTCACATTTCAAGAAAATATTATATTTATTTTTAAAAGTACCAGAATTACTGTTTTAATTAATTGGTAAAAGCTATTTTGGTGTGTAACAGTAGTAAAACTTTAGAAAAAGTACAAAAAATAGGCAGCTTAAATCAGACCAGAACATAAATAATTTCCTTATTTTTTTCAATTCCCTCCCACAAAAGTTAACAAAGAGATATTTTAACTCTAAAATGAATTTAAACTAATCCCACAAGAAACAAGCCCCCTTGAGGATACATTAATCAGTCTCTTTGCATATGATTATGGAAACGATCTTGGTAATTAAGGGTTAAATGGGGTTAGGGGGGATTTAATTGGCTTTTCAATAATTGAGAAAATTCAGATAAGAAGTATAAATAAAATACTTTTAGAATAGAGACTGAATCAATTTCTGTATCCAGGTTGGAAGCTGTTTTAATATTCGAAACCCAATACCAAATCCATGTAACAGAACAGCTGAAACTGTATATATTTATTTTCTATGGAAAGACAAATCATTTTGCACATATTATTTCCCTGGAGAAGTGAGAATAGAATAGTGAATCGGAGAAAACCTTTACACAATGAAATTAGTTGAGAAAAGAATTGTCAACACGAGGAGGCAAATCCGTTATGTGGTCTATATGATGTAAAATTCATCATTGTCGTACAAGTTTATTGTGTATTAGGGATAAAAAAAATAACATTTCATAATTTTTGAAAAATGGGGAATTCAGGAAATAAAGTGCAGCTCATTTTCTTGATTTATTGCAAGCTACACGTTCTGGTGCTTCATGTAAATCGGCTATAAACAGTCTACAGCTCTGACCCTGCAGGCAAACTGATATTAAAATATGGCCATAAATTTACTCTGTGTGCAAGTCAAATATATGCATAGCCCTTGTGATACAGACGCCGGCTTGGAGAGAGGGTCTACAGTGAAACAAAGGTAACGCAATAAATTGACATAGTAATATATTCTCCACGAGCCTAATTTCCATGCCAAAGGTATGTGCAAAAATGGTAACTATCAATAGCTGTAGTCCCTATGGCCAGAGGTTTAACAGACATCTGCTCTGCCCTAAAGTGTACTGTATCAGGAACCCGAACTTTAGTGTGTCATAGTTAGAGAAGAGATATCCTAAGGGTCACCTTAGGATCCTGGGCTTGGTGTAACTGTACCTCTGTACCCCTCCATGGGTGTAACCACCACTGTACAAGTCATAGCAGCTGCTATTGGGCCCATGGTGTCAGGGGGCCTGGCCACCTGTCCCAGAAAGCAAACGAATGAGGGATGTGCTCTGCAGCATCACATATTATACTGCACATCCTCCACAATATGCAGCTGAACCAGCCACTCAGATAATAAATACTGGAGAGGGAATGTCAGGACTAGGAATCTAACAACCTACCATCTACTTCTTCCAAGTTGTTTCAGCAACTTGGGCTACATTATTATCTGTGGCCTCTCACCTTCAAGGAAAAAAAGGTTGCAGCATCAGTGAGGAGATAAGAAGAAGACTGCTGGACAGTGAGTATGTGCATGAGTGTATAAGTATATGTGTATATATCATGTGTATATACTAGATGTGTGTATATGTAATGTGTATGTACTAAAAGGGTATATACTGTGTTTATACTAAGTGTATAAAAATTTGCATGTGTATAGATGTATATATGTGCATATAAGTGCATAAATGTGTGTGTATGAGTGTATCAATGTATTTGAGAGTATCAATGTGGGTGTATGAGGGGTCATTTAAATGGCCATTTGGGGGCCCTGATAATCTGCGGCCGGATCACAGGCCCCCATAGACTTCTATGTCTCCTGGTCACGATGCAGTGAGCACAAGGTGCGTCAGGCAGCCGCTCATCTTTCTACACTGGGAGGAGGGGTGAGCAGCGTGTTTCCGGGTTTCAATCCAGGCGAGCACACGGCCATCTGAATGTGGTCTAAATATGTATTTTATTATTTTAGGAGAAATGGTGGAAGTTTGCTCAGCCTCTCATAGTTGACCTCTAGTTTCGCCCTTGCCTATGGCTCTGGTGCAGTAGACACTCTCTGTGCCACCATGCTTCATGCTGTTTTGCTTACTCCTACTAGATAATAAAGCTGTGATGGCAATCCATTCAGAGTCTGACTAGAGGACTACAGAAGGAGGCCTTGAGTCCTCTCTGTTCTGGGGCAACGGCCTGGCTGCCATAGATTGGCCAAACCCTGTCATATATCCATAATTCAGCTTCCAACGGAGAATTCCAGTTTTGGTTGGACAGATTTCATCCTATGTTATATAATAGACATACAAAAGAACGGTATGGCCTCTTGGAATTCTCTTGCTACCATTTGTCTGAAGCTCCTACAGTGCATGCATATTATATGACCATGTGCAGATGACCAATGTCATCTATTTTATTCTTTCCAAGGAGTTAATCTCAGATACAGATTATGAGAGTATCAGACTACTAATGGTACGTAGCAGATGGCACTAGCAGAGGGTAGACGTGCAGAGGGCCTCTAATTATTGCATTATACTTTTTATAAAACAGGGCTAATATCTTTCCGCACCTTCTCAGGAGCAGACAGTCAGGTAGCAGGTGCTGCACACGTCTAGCTCTTCAGTGAAGATTTCATTTCTATCCGTTGGGAGGTCATAATGACAAGTGGCAGCTCATTTAAAACTCTCTGAGAAGTCGCTTTCCAATAGAAATTCAATAAACCAAGGTGTTAGGCATTCGCCGTCCTGGTCATATGACAGGGAGAGGAGTACGTGAGGATGGCATGCACCAGCTCTGACAAATCCTTTAAAGAGGACCTGTCATCTGGAATAATCCCTCCAGGAGCGGCTTACTAAAGTAAGCATCTCCTACCCCTGCCCCAATAATAGCGTTAAATTGCTAGCTTTACTGGAACATACCAATAAAGCTAGGAAACACTGCAATACATAGCCCTCCCAACGCCGGACCAAGCTTACTGTGCCCCCCTTTCCTCAGCTCCTCCCCCGGACCAACCCTCCCACACTATATGCCGGTGATGACTGCCCGGCTTCATGCGGCAGTCACCGCCTCCTCGGCCCGCCCCCTCATTAATACACCAGGCCACTGTAATCTTGGTCCGGCGTTCGGACGGCTATGTAGTGCAGAGTTTCCTATGGTATGTTCTGATAAAGCTAGCAATGTAACACTGCTATTACTGGGGTAGGGCTAGGGAGACCCTTACTTTAGTAAGTGCTCCTAGAGGGTTTATTCCAGGTGACAGGTCCTCTTTAAACTTCCAAGGCTACCCCCATGGCCATTTATTTGGTACAATGATTAAGAGTTAGGCCCCTTTCACACGCGTGTCCGCCGCACAGAAATTTGCATTGCACTCAATGGGGGTCATTTACTAAGGGTCCGATTCGCGTTTTCCCGATGTGTTACCCGAATATTTCTGATTTGCGCCAATTTTCCCTGTATTGCCCCGGGATTTTGGCGCACGTGATTGGATTGTGGCGCATCGGCGCCGGCATGCATGCAACGGAAATTGTGGGGCATGGCCAAACGAAAACCCGACGGATTCGGAAAAGCTGCCGCATTTTAAAAAAAAATGTGTCTCGGGACTCGCGCTTACCTTCACCAGGTATAGGCTCGTGCATTCCGGCGGACCTCGGGGAACTTCAATGCAGCAGCGACATCTGGTGAACGGCGGAGGAACTTCCTTAATGAATCGCCTTAAGACCCGAATACATCGCACAGAACGTGCCACTGGATCGCGAATGGGCCGGGTAAGTAAATCTGCCCCAATGTAATCAATGTTTTTTTTCAGACTTGCTTATTTTTCAAGCACACACGTGCCTTTTTTTTAAATGCATGTTAAAATCTCAGCAAGCTCTACTTTTGCAAGTCACGCCCTTGAAAAACGCACCATACAAGTCTATGGAGATGGATCAAAAACGCATTGCACTCTGAGACACCTGCAAGTCCAATGCGTTATTCACTGATCAATTGCCATAGAAAAGATAGAGCTCAGACACGAGTCCTTTTCACGCACATTGGGGGTCATTTACTAAGGGCCCGATTTGCGTTTTCCCGACGTGTTACCCGAATATTTCCGATTTGCGCCGATTTTCCCTGAATTGCCCCGGGATTTTGGCGCACGGCGCTGGCATGCACGCGACGGAAATCGGGGGGGGGGGGGGGGTTAAGGCCGAATGAAAACCCAACGGATTCGGAAAAACCGCTGCATTAAAAAAAAAATAAAGGGTCAAGGGACTCGCGCATACCTTCACTTGGTCCGGCTTGGTGAAGATCAGTGCTTTCCAGGGAACTTCAGCGCAGCAGCGCCACTGCCTTAGTGAATCGCGGCCGAACCCGAATCCACAGCCGAGAACGCGCCGTTGGATCGCGAATGGACCGGGTAAGTAAATCTGCCCCATTATCTGCTAGTGAAAAATACATTGAAATGTGCATGAAAAACTGAGACACTGAACAAACTCTGACTAAAAACTGATTGCACTCTGATGAAAAATGTCAGTTTTTCACTGACCAAACACTGATCGCACCCTGATCAGACTCTGACGTGATCTGCAACGCAAGTGTGGAAGAGGCCTTAGTGGATATGAAAAAACCCTAAACAATTAAAGGTAGAAGAAGCATTTCACAAGGTCATGGGGAGGGGTGGCACCTCATTGCAAATAAATCAGATTTACACCGGAAGAAGCCTTGCCGGCGAAACCCTGGGTCGGGCGGATAGAAAGCTAGCGTCCTGTTATGTGAATTTGTAATATGCGCATTTTTAATGGACTCTTCTACAAATATAATTAAAGGAGGATGATGAGAGTGTGATGGTGCTAGTCTGAATGGTGGCATACTTTCAGCAGGAGAAACCGAGGATTGTTAATGCATACTAAAGTACTAAAGTCAGTGCAGAATATGGCTCTATAACATTGTTTGTGGGTAGCACATGACTCAATTTCTATGTCTCCTGAGTGGTTATTTGTCCTATTGGCCGCTACACTGGTGGTCGTAGGTAAATAGTATCACGGACATGTTGCCTGATTTTTTTGGTTGGGCAGCTTCTATTGGTGTACTCACTCTCACATCAGTTGGTCAGTGGCTCTTCTGGTGTCCCATAGCGTGTAATATTGCGTGCCCCATGTCCCCTGGGTCTGTGCTCTTTTGGTTTAGTTTCTGCATTTCTGCATATTGATTCAATATATTATTTATCTTTGCACATTGATTCAATTATTTTGTTTTGGGCCTGATCATCCCTAGTGCCAGTGTCCTATCTAATATTTATCAAAAACAATAAATGAAGACTAGAGGAAGTCCATTTATACAAAGCTTGTATAAAGATAAAAATAAAAACATAAACTCACAAGCAAAAAAACTAAAATTGATCTATATGAAGGGACCGAAAACAAGTCACTAAGTAAGGAATAAAACAAGCTATAAAATACAGGCCCAGTATAGTAAGCAGCGTGCAGAACATATAATCCTACCGGCTGATGTCAGATTATTTCAAGGAAACATTTTTAACCTTTTCATTTGGCAGAAAATGTGAATTAATGAGGAGTTTCCGAGACAGTAAACTGTATGTCTGAGCTATAGATGAGCAGACAGAATGGAATCGTTACAATAATGTCTGCACATAAAACAATTTACTGAAATCCCACTGTCCTAATGTGTCCAATTTAGATTATTTATTAGGAAAAATTGATGCTTGCCGTCAGCTAATGTCCGTGTGGGTGAAATGCTATCTTTATTTGATAGGTTGTCTTGTTCCTATAAACCCTGAAGCCATTGGAAATGCACCTAATGCAGGAGACAGATGTATCCTTGTTAACATAGCTCAAATTTGGCTAAGGATTCCAAGTTCTTATTAAACTCATTCAATATAATATCGCAACAAGCTAAGAAAATTTTTGACAGAATGCATCTCTCAACCATACACATTACCGTGTAGTTTTAGTGGTACAGCATATATGTCCAACCAAGAGGAAAGGTAAGAAAGGACTTGTATGTTATTAGTTATTACTGAATATAGATACCAATGCTGCTAACCAAATTGAGACAATATATATTTTAGTTAAAGGACATCTTCTAGAAGGATGAAGGATTGTACATAAAGCACACTGACATACAGGTGTGTGCCCCCTCTGCCAGGATCCTCTCTTCTTTTAGCTTCTTATGCCCTAGAAATCTTTCTGTATGGCAGTGAGCGCTTAAAACCATAATTTTTATCTGGTATGCATTAAAATCTCAATGATGGCAAAGGGAATGGCCATTATCAAGCTCCGACCATAACCAGAAAGCTGGTATACACTATCCAGCTATACATCATCCTTCTTTCAAGCACACTGAATGGCAGGAAGCCTTGAACCCCGTTCACACTACCAGAATTCCGCACTGGATCCTAGAACCTCTGAGACTGTTGCATCACAAGCATGGTGGAGAACCAAAATGCAGGTGGATAATGTTTATGAGGGGGAACAGCAGAGAAGTAGAACAAACAACTGTGCTTTGTGCACTGAAGTGAGTAACCACTACTTGTGGTGCATGCCTTCCAACTTTTGTGGTAGGGAAAGAGGGAAAAATATTGTGGCATGTGCAGCTCGACACAATTTTTTTTCACCAAAAGCCATGCCTGTTGTCACATTCCTTATCCCATCCCCTAATATTTCCAGACAGTATAATACCCAGCTTATTGGCCTCTACACTCTCCATTTCATTGGAGCCCCCCTCGCTGCACTCCCTCTGATTTTGCCTGCCCTCTCTATGTGCCCTTCTCCACTACCTCTCTTATTGTGCCCACTCATTGAACACCCCTTCTCTGACCCCCCCCCCCCATTGCTTCCACTCAAACTTTAAAAGTGTCCCCATCCTGTATAATTCCCATCAACACTGCCCACTTTTTGTGGCCTCCATACCTTCACCCCCCACAGAGGACACAGATGGAGGTGTAGCCCTGGTACATTCCTTCTGTAGCCTGGTCCCAAAATCTGTGAATGTCCCACTGAATCTGGATCAGTTGTGAGTAATGACTGTGGCTATAATGCAAGACTTTTTCACCAGTTCAAGAAGAACTATGGTATTAAGGCATTTCATTGATTTTCTGCGATTGCATTATAACGAGAGTGGAGAAGTTCAATTCCAGAGATATTTTATGCTTATAACCTGGTGTATGGTTTTTTTCACTGCCTCCTGTATCAAAGTAGGTCCTGATATAAATAAAAGTCATCAGGATTAGACCTAAGGTGGGAGTTATAAAGGCTTCTACTGGTGTACAAACCTTGATACAGTCGCAATTCCTGGTGCTCATCCAAGAATTGCAACTATTTTCCTCCTTATGCCAACTTTACACCACGTGGGCCATAAAGGGGCTCAATTCTACACCAAGCAGGGCCTAGGATAGAATTTTTTAGCCACACAGTTAAGCCCTGAATATACTATGGGGCTGAAGCCTCTTATTATATCTGATGCGACCTAAGGGACATGGTTAAATCACATTATCTGCTTGGAAGCACATTTAAGCAGTTTGCTTATTGCTGTAAGCATACCCCCCCATGAACACCACTCCAATGTCACTAACTTCTGCATAAACCTCCAATCAGTCACATGGGAGAGGGAGGTGCACACGGATGGGTTGTGCATATGCAATGGCTGCCCATAGGGGCCTGACAGCGGTGTGAGGGAAGCTGGGTTCCCTGGGATTGGAGTGGCTGGCTTGTAGTGAGACTCACAGCCAGGTATATGTCACAAGTAGCTTGGTCCAGGAGAACAGGCCTCATCCACACCCATTAGGCCCAGCGAGGTGATCCAAGAAAAGGAGGAGGCCGCAATGTAGTGAGAGGATTCCCCTTGGGGACTCCTGGTGTGCATCTAAAGGTAGCTCCCTGGGCAAATGGTCAATGGGAGGCCCGTGGTGTTAGCAGCAGCAAGCGAGGGATCACAGGTAGAGACAGGGATCTTGAACAAAAACTCAGTCTCTTTAAGTGGACGCAGTCCAATGAAGCAGCAGGTAACAGGCTGTAAATCTGTTAGCAGACTCCCACAAGGCAGTGGTTTGTTTATATGTTGATCTTAAATGAGGAATGTACCTCAGTCCTGTTGCTGTGGCTGGGGGCTGGCTAGTAGAAGTCAAGAAGGGGCAGCAATCTGGATGCTGTCTCAGCAGACTCACTAATTACGGCCCTAAAATCTATAGGGAATATATATATAAACTTCCAGATCTTCTCAGGCTCTAAAAAGAATCATAGATTGAAACATTTAATGTAAACATTACATATGTTAACCTTAGACTTTATATGCATAGCATAAGTTAAATGTAGAACCGCATGATGACACTAGACGGTAGCTAAGACAGCAAATAAGGATGATTTCTAGAGTGAAATAGGTAAGACTCTTCCCAGGATTAACTTAGACACAGCCATATTCAATCAGCTAGCCAGCAACCAACTGAAGCTACTTTATTCATTACATCCTGTCCAGTGGGCCATTATACATACTGCAATGAGGGCACAGCCTCCTGACCAGCGTTGCAGTCCACAGGACCCAGGATGTCTCAGGAAGTCCCAAAACTAGTGAGTCACATGATTTTTTGATTACTAGGCATTATGCATGTTTCTCCTAAAGAAGCATATGAATAAATTGCCATTTGGTGTTACCATTCATGTTGAATAGTATTAATCAGTATCAATACTTTATTGCAGTACTGTATTTTGAAGGAGAGTTGCTAGAGATTGGGTGAAGTGCTGGCAAAGCATTTCATCCTATATTTGTTAGGGCAGAGCTTCCGCACTGCTCTCTTTGCCTGTCCTGATGTGCATAAGCTGTGTGATGGCTGCAGAAACCTGGAGTGATGTCAGAAGCATGGTACTGATCACATTCCTTCTGCATCACTGCAGGATCCTTAAAACTGTCATGGTGCCAAGAGATGGGATCATAGAAAAGGTTGTGGCTGGGACACGGTATGAGGAAGAGCTGTGTGTGACTAAGCTCATGTGAGTGAATGTAACAGACCTTAAGATGAGTCAATGTAGAAGAGCTTTGTGTGAGTGAATGGTTGTAATAGAGCTGTGTGTGAGTGAATGGTTGTAATAGAGCTGTGTGTGAGTGAAGGATTTGTAGTAGAACTGTGTGTGAGAGAATGGTTGTAGAAGATCTGTGTGTGAGTGGATGGTTGCAGCAGGGTCGTGTGTGAGTAAGGCCCATTCCACACTAGCGAGTGTGATGCGATGAACTCACATCACACTCGCAACGCAAGCTGCCGGGAACGCACGGCCCGAACGCTGCACCGCGGGAGTGAACTCAGCATGTCAGTTCACTCCCGCGGTGCAGCGTTCGGGCCGTGCGTTCCCGGCAGCTTGCGTTGCGAGTGTGATGCGAGTTCATCGCATCACACTCGCTAGTGTGGAAGGGGCCTAATTGTAGCAGAGCTGTGTATGAGTGAGTAGTTGTAGCAGAGCTGTGTGTGCTGTGGTTGTATGTGATCACCAGGAAATTTTTCATTCACCAGGATATGTTTCCTTGTTTCATATTACTAAATATAGGGTGTGTCCTATAGTCCGAAAAATATGGTAATTGTTCACAGGTGTAAATAAGAGAAAATATAAAATACTATTCTTATAATTTACAGACTATAGATTGTGAAATTTGGAAGCTGTACTCTTTTGAAAACCCTTTGATCCCCAGTTTTCTTTCCAAATCAAAGAATCCAAAGCCAGAAAATAACTTTCAACTGAATCTGGTTCTAGCGATTTGTTTCCCTTGCATCTGTTTCCAGCAATTGCACGGTATAAATTGCCAAGAAAATCAATCAGAGATTGCTTAACGAAATAAAAGCAAAGTTCATCAGTGTAAGTAATAATCACAAGCATGTACCTCTGTGCTAATAAAGGATTGATAGCTGCGGAGATAATTTAATAGCCACGAGTATTAAGGATGTTAGGGATACCCTATAAACCTATTATGTCTGGGCTGCAGCTTTCAGCATGTGTGTGCACAGGGATGAAGTGTATTTCGCTTGTTTTCCTGTTGGTTGCCTTTTTCTAAAGACATCTGCTACTCACTTGGCATGCATCACTAGCGGATGATACCGTCATATTCTCAGGTTGACAATGCCAGCAACATGTATGATACCCTGGCAAAGGGCACCCAGCTGATCATTGTGTGCCTAATGAGATATGCCCAAATCTGCACAGCTGCCACCAGGCCACTCGCAAAATGTTATGACGGCTTCTCTATGGAACATTAAGCAATTACAGTAGCATCTGACACCCCGTTTGCCAGACATGCACTGACCGCGCCAAGTTAGAGGACAAATACATTTCAAGGCAAACAGATGGTTTGAGCTTGTAATGAATGAGAAAGAGACAATATAGAAAACTAATGTCATTTGTTGGACTAAACACTTCATATTCTATTCTACTACTAGATAAGATTATCATGTGTGAAGCTTATTTACAGGACAGTATTGGTTTTATACATTATTGATGGCTGCATGTATTATATATTATATACTGTGTATATATAGTATGTGTACAGTCATAAAATGCAGAAACAAAAACAAATTAAAAACAAAAAAATCTAAACAATAATAGATGTTTACAAAATGGACAAAAAACATATTGGGGCACATTTACTTACTTGTCCCGTCACAATCCCCGCCGTGTGCTGTCCGATGAGGATTCGGGTCTGCCACAATTCACTAAGATCGTGCGTCCAATTTCCTGCATCTTTCGCTTCCCCCGCTGAGGTCCACCAGAGTTCACCTTCTTCCCGGTGATTTGTGTCGCATGCAAGCCATCGCCGATGCGCCACAATCTGATCGCTTGCGTCAAAAACCCAGGGCAATTCAGGGCAAAACGGAAAAGAATCGCGAAACCCAGCGAAAATGCGGCGTTTGGACCCTTAGTAAATGTGCCCCATTGGGGAACATTTACTTACCCGTTCACCGGAGTTCACAAAAAGTGCATTGTCCGACTCTAATGCACTGTGCCCTGAATCACTAAGATTGTGCGCCCGATATCATGAATCTGTCGCTTCCCCGCTCAGGTCTGACCATCATCATCATCTCCATCATCTTTTATCTATGACTAAGGACCTAACGGTCTGAAACGTGTCAGATGTGTACTGCGTCCTATTTCTTGTTACTGACATTTGCCTATTATTGGATGAATAAAGCTGCACAACAATTTTTACAGATCTAGTGAGTGCCGATCGTCCTCTTTTATCTAATGCTTATAATACAAGGACCCTTGAGTGAAAGACCCTCTGCTGGATTGTGCACCTGGTGGTGAGCGAACCTGACCTTTCTTTTGCTTATTGTTCACCATCTTCTTCCTGGTCATCTAAGTGCTTGGGCTTGCGATACAATTTGAAAGTTAAATCTCGCACTCTGTCCGGCGCGGCTGCACAGCTGCACCAAAAATGCAAGCCACTTTACCATTGAAGAACGGACACAGTCCGAAAAAAGTGCGTCGCAAAGCATTAGTAAATGTGCCCCATTGGATGTGTCCACAACCTGGCCTGTATACATAGTACAATATGTAGTTCCCATATTAAAAGTCATAAAAAACGAATTTCTAAATTTGATGTTTTCCTTCAACTGCAGAGCAAAAATGAAAATACAAAAAAACCTCATAAAAAGTAATTTCAGATTTAGTCCAAACACAGCCAGACATAAAATAGACATCATGCAAAAAAAAAAAAACTGTACAAACAATATGCAAAATTGTACTGACCAGAAGAAAACAATAAAGCTTAAGATTAGCATTCTTCCTTCAGTTTGCTTCCACTAGTGCTCTCCTTTTGGTGCAGACGTTCCTTGAGTGGGAAGGGGGTGAGGGACATTGGAGACCAGCAACAGGATCATACCTGTGTAGACTAATCACTTATGACTTTCAGGAGGTCTAAGCCTCTTGATGTATCTGGAGTGTAGTTTGAGCTGGGACTATATCATACCCTGTGCACACGGAGCGTCGGCTACTATAATTTGCTTCATTATTTTCTTTTGTATGTAAATTTGGCATGAATTTTAGGATAAAGGAAGGGCAATATACTGTACCATAAAAAGTTGATGTGTTAAGAGTAAAACAGAGACCATTTTGTGGATTCAGAAGCCAAAAGTTAGTCCTAAACAAGTGTCAGATCTACCTCAACAAAAATTATGTACCCCAGTGTTATCGGCAAGTGTGACCACCTTAATAAAAGAAAAAGTTTGGCAGTTATAAGTCCTTAAGTTTCATATGTGGCCATGATCCTAGAAAAAAAATTGTTGTTGACCATCAATATGGGAACAGCCCATCATTTGATAGTGAGGAAGACCTTCAAGATAGTGGACAATCTTCCAACTACATGTTCCCAATCAACTTTCATATTAAAGATTTTTTTTTATCCTTGTTTAGATTTTGTTACTGATGACCTATTGGTAGGATAGGTTATCAGATCTGATTGGTGGGTGGGCCATAAACAAGACCTCCACCAATACATCTCACAGAGCTGAAAGTAGATGGCTTCATACCATATATTAGTTTTCTTTAGTTAGTTTCTAAGTGAGTTGGAGCTTCAGGCAACATTGATGTGTGCTGTATAGAGTCCTCTGCTTCCACCTCAATACACTCTACATCAGTGGTGGCATAGTTGTGTGCTGCCCGGGCCTTGCGCACGGGGATGTCGCGGTCCTAGCGCCGGCCTGAAGAAGAAGAGGCGCTGCAGACTGAGCTGCCGCGGACCCGCAACGGACATGAAGATGGAAGCGGAGCTGCCCGGGTCGTCAGAATGGTGAACATTGAGTTTATTTTTTAAATATACCCGGGTATAAGCCGAGTGGGGAATTTTCAGTACAAAAATTGTGCTGAAAAACTTGGCTTATGCTTGAGTATAATTGTGTATAATTGTTGAACCTTTCAGGATGCCAAGGGTTAACTACGTATTTGCTGATGCCTTTTGTGTTCCTTGTTTATATAAGTTCTGCTCTTTATTGCATGGATTAAAATTTCTCCCATAGGGAAGCAGTTTACCATTCATGTCACATCATTGCACTTAGATACAGCTCACAATTTCTCCACGATACAAGGGCCTATTGACAAGCGACCTACAATTTTATGGGTCCCCTTTCTTTGTCCCCACCTTTTGTTTCCCTATGGGAAGCCTGCACCTGGTTTAAATGAAATACATGTAATCCAATGTATTGGCATCAATTATAATTCTCCTTATTTTTCCATCTCTTTGCTCGACATATTCGGTCTGTGATCTATAAAATACAAGCAGCTGCTAAGAAAAAGTCGGTGCCGTCTGTTTACAATCGGTTTAGCTACAAACCGTTAATAATTAACAATTTCATCCCCGTCAAATCCACCTTATCAGGCCGTTGCGATCGTGTAACCAGACTCATACTTCATTTCTTGATCCAACGCTTATGGTAAATTATTTAAGAAGCCCTTGGAGATTTGTTGCTTTATGAAGTATAGAACAGTACCCATATGCTGCGAATTAGGATAGAAGTGAAAGGTGATCTTGACTATGTTATTGGGGGGAAGAAAATCACAACAAAAACATATGGACAGTATAATAAAACATTAAGGACTCAGCCACAATAACAGGACCTAATAAAACAGCAGAACCCTTCACATGGCTCATTTATAATACATCCCTCAGGGAATATACAAAGGTGCTATGTTTCCACAAGATATTGAATAGTTTTAGGCTTGTTTGGTACGCTTACCTAAGAAAGGGCAATGTATACATATTCAGCAATAGCAAACAAAATGTTGCTGTCAGTGAATGTTAAGGTGCCTATATATATATAAAAAATATATATATACACTCACTGGCCACTTTATTAGGTACACCTGTCCAACTGCTCGTTAACACTTAATTTCTAATCAGCCAATCACATGGCGGCATTTAGGCATGTAGACATGGTCAAGACAATCTCCTGCAGTTTAAACCGAGCATCAGTATGGGGAAGAAAGGTGATTTGAGGCCTTTGAACGTGGCATGGTTGTTGGTGCCAGAAGGGCTGGTCTGAGTATTTCAGAAACTGCTGATCTACTGGGATTTTCACGCTACAACCATCTCTAGGGTTTACAGAGAATGGTCCGAAAAAGAAAAAACATCCAGTGAGCGGCAGTTCTGTGGGCGGAAATGCCTTGTTGATGCCAGAGGTCAGAGGAGAATGGGCAGACTGGTTAGAGCTGATAGAAAGGCAACAGTGACTCAAATTGCCACCCGTTACAACCAAGGTAGGCAGAAGAGCATCTCTGAACGCACAGTACGTCGAACTTTGAGGCAGATGGGCTACAGCAGCAGAAGACCACACCGGGTGCCATTCCTTTCAGCTAAGAACAGGAAACTGAGGCTACAATTTGCACAAGCTCATCGAAATTGGACAGTAGAAGATTGGAAAAACGTTGCCTGGTCTGACGAGTCTCGATTTCTGCTTCGACATTCGGATGGTAGGGTCAGAAGTTGGCGTCAACAACATGAAAGCAGGGATCCATCCTGCCTTGTATCAACGGTTCAGGCTGGTGGTGGTGGTGTCATGGTGTGGGGAATATTTTCTTGGCACTCTTTGGGCCCCTTGGTACCAATTGAGCATCGTTGCAACGCCACAGCCTACCTGAGTATTGTTGCTGACCATGTCCATCCCTTTATGACCACAATGTACCCAACATCTGATGGCTACTTTCAGCAGGATAATGCGCCATGTCATAAAGCTGGAATCATCTCAGACTGGTCACAGTCACCAGATCTCAATCCAATAGAGCATCTTTGGGATGTGGTGGAACGGGAGATTCTCATCATGGATGTGCAGCCGACAAATCTGCGGCAACTGTGTGATGCCATCATGTCAATGTGGACCAAAATCTCTGAGGAATGCTTCCAGCACCTTGTTGAATCTATCCCATTGAGGCAGAATTGAGGCAGTTCTGAAGGCAAAAGGGGGTCCAACCCGTTACTAGCATGGTGTACCTAATAAAGTGGCCGATGAGTGTATATATATATATATATATATATATATATATATATATATATATATGAGCAAATTTGGCCAAACCTGACAATTTGGGCAGCAGGAACGTCTATCTATTTTATGTGTATGGTGGACTTCTGCTAAGGATAAAGCTTATTCTCTTGTTTCCATAAAAACATAATCATACTCAACTTAGACTAGCCTGTATTTGCATGATTGGGTTGGAAGGAACAGCCTTTGGTTACAGTATCAACTATCTACGTCTTGATGCTATTATTGCTGAGTTCCACCAACACTGGCACCATCGCACATTACGATATAGAAGTCTATGGAGTTAAAGATCTAGATAGTGCCCCTGCACCCTGACTACCTTCTTGACTTGTCTTCCTTCATACCTGACTGTCTCCTGCTGACTTTGTTTTGGACGGAATATGGTCCTAGTTGTGAATATCCCCTGCTAGTCTGGTTTGTCTGATATATCTCATAAGAGGATTGTCTGCCCACTACCCAGTGCTTTCAGTCTTCCTTGAAGCTTGCAGGCATTTTGTGGAATTCAATTTTTTTTAATTATTTTGTCCCTTACCTGTCTTTGGACCAGTTGCCACCTACTGTTTCAAACAAGATAGCCGAATAGCTAATGTCAAGTGGGCGGGGTCTTGCTTCCCTTTCATATGGTAAAGACATTCTAAAAGGACTTTACCATTTCTACCAATCATTATACTCTGCTGGCAGCATTATGTAGAGAAATGCACTATAATTGCAAATATTCCTTCATTATTCCATTTCCCAGATATTCCAAATTTCTATGCTAATGAGGAGGTTAGTGCACCTCTGATTTATCTTAAGCACCCACAGCACTATTAATCCTGCCTTTTCCAAAGTTATCCCATATCCCAGTTATCCCATAGATGACATATAGAAATCTTATCTGATGTTGAGGGAAATGGACCAGGTAACAATAGAAATGCTCAGAAATGCTCCGTATGCTAAGGACTCATGTGGCTGCACCAATTGTATAATTAGAATATGGATTTAAATTGAAATTTCTCAGAAACAGCACAATGGTCAGAACAAAAAATCATAAAAATTAAATCAAAGAGCATTTCCTTGTAAAATACTGCCAACAGATTTTAATGCTTTGAGAGGTGGTAGACTGCTTTTAATGTGTTCATGATTTGACATTGTAATAGGATATACATCATTTTCTATTTTATAGTTTTCTTATGTAGAATTCTTTGGATAACGTGACTGTTCAGTCCAATGGTTCCTTTAAATATGATGTCATGTCAAGTTCCACTCTCTAAGATCTCTCTATTATCTGGAAGGGATTCAGCTGTAATATAGTGTTATAGGTAAGGTATGAGGGAATATTGTCTACTCTCTTCCATGCCAGCCATGTATGCAAATACATTTTCCAAGGTGTTAAATGGAAAACAATGCCTCCTTTTGCTACCTTGTAAGGCAGCTCCCTTAACACCAAGCATGCCCTACAAAAAGTCTAAAGATATGGTGTGGGATTAAGCCAAACCAGTATATCTATTCCAGAAGGAACAGACTCCCAACTGTAGACAGGACTTTTCAACCGGTTGGGTCTCCTCAGTACAGCATAGGGAACTGGTTTGGCTGTGTGAGAGAATATTGATTAGAGTCAGAAGGTAAGAGTTTCTCCTTATGGAGAATTTGCCAATTAAGGCAACCTTATAGGCGTGTGGAGACTTAAAGCCATAGATGCTCCAACAGGGAATTCTGGGAAGTATGCAAATATGTTTTCCAAGGTGTTAGATGGAAAACAATGCGTCCTTTTGCTACCTTGAAAAGAAGCCCCCTTAACACCAAGTATGACCTACAAGAAGTCTAAGCCAAACCAGTATGTCTATTCCAGAAGGAACAGACTCCCAATTGTAGACAGCACTGTGTTGACCTGGTTGGGTTTCTTCAGGGCCAGCCATCGTAGAGATAATTGAGAACAGGGCCAGATCTAGGTTTCAGGTGGGCCTCTGGGCAACAGAGCCTCATTGGGCCCCTTTGCAGTGAACTTGCATGGCACCATTAAAAAATCAGAAACTAAAACAGTTTCCTGTCCCCTAAAATATTCCCTAGTGTATATTATAAATATATATTATACAGATTCATACCAAACAGACCCTCATGGTTATTTTATATAAAGCCCCCCTCAATCCAGATAGATTCATTAAATAAGCCCCTGCTCACCCTGATGGATTACTTATGTACAACCAGCTATGGGCCCCGCCACTTGCCAAGGTATGCCCAGTTCTGGCGCTTTAGGCATGAAGTGGACTTGTTATCCTATTTCTACTACCTTTCTACCCATTTCTACTATTTTAAATATGGATACTGAATGGGTTGAGTTTAATAATTTGAAACATGATGGGAAACACATGATGGTTTTCTTGTAGTTTTATGCTCTGTATTATGTTAGTAAATAAATCCCATCAATTTAATCTCTAAGCCATACAAGCTGCACAATATACCACAAATCATACATGTAATGCAGCTAAGTCTTTGAGCCCTGGGACTAAAAAGGAACCGACAACATTGTAAATTGGGGAAGACTGCAATTACGAGCAATAAAATGTCTAACCAGGTATCTTAGAAAGTCAAGAGCATCTGAATTTAATCTTTCTTGTTATTCCCCACAGTCTGTAACCATCAAGCTATTTTTATGAAGTACAGGCATCTGGTGACCCCTTCCCTTTGACCAAGACTTGTGCTTCAATTTTTACTTAACTGCTTAATGCAAACATAAATAATTTTACCAGGAGCATCTGATATAGTAATCTCAGAGGGTAGAGCTTTCCCTAATAGGGTTAATGATAGCTGGATGTAGTGTTTTGCCTTTTTAGTACCAATATAAAAAGACTTATGTGCCATAAGAGTAATGTATACCAGCCAGTTAGCGGCTCCTATTAGCTGTTTTATGGTTTTTATTATGCCTTTATATTAAAACAAATTCACTTGTAAGCAATGGGTTAAGCCAATTCTGATACAATTATTTTTCTACATGTATGTTCAACGTAGAGCCACAAAACTGATAAGGGGTATGGAGGGTCTCAGTTATGAGGAAAGATTAAAACAACTAGATTTATTTAGTCTGGAAAAGAGACGACTACGAGGGACATGATTAATTTATTTAAATATATGAATGGTCCATACAAAAAATATGGTGGTAAGTTGTTTCAGATTAAATCAAATCAAAAGACAAGACAACACTGTCTCCGTCTGGAGAGAAATAAGTTTGATGACCAGCGACAGGGTTTTTTACTATAAGAACTGTCAATCTGTGGAATAGCCTGCCTCAGGCGCTGGTCACAGCAGGGACAGCAGAGAGCTTCAAGACGGGTCCAGGTGCCTTTTTACACCTAAATCACATTGATGGTTATGTTATATAGAATTATTTTCCCTAAATCCCTTCCTCATCCAATCCCTTCCCTTCCTTGGTTGATCTTGATGGACAAGTGTCTTTTTTCAACCATATAAACTATGATACTATGTTTCTAAGTTCTTCCAGTATTTAAGAAGGTAGTCTACATGACTAAAGTATAATGTATTAAAGTTAATAGGGCACATGTATGTTTTTTTTTTGCTGCTTCTTTGCTAATCCACCTCTTGTTTTCTCAGTTGTTTGTTCTTATGTATCTTTGGGTAGTTTGGGTTTGGGTTGTGATACATCTTGTCTTTTTTGTCTTTGTTTTTTGCTTGCACTGGTCTTGCAACTATTTAGTCCCATTTACAAACATAGGCTTAGAACAGAACCTAAAAAGACTTATAGTCGCAAAAAAAATCAATGGGCAAAAAGCGCAAAAGAAAACTGAAAAGTACAATTGGCACCTTCATAGCAAACCACAGATGGTGAACTTTCAGGTATCATGTCTGTAGGTTCAAAAAAACTGCAAACTCAACACATGCCAAACACTAAACAAAAGATACCCCCCCCCCCCATGAGGGAGAGTACATCTTTACTCAATTACTTCCTCTTATCATGCTTCCTGATAAAATGAGTATCAGACCGAATTTCTGTCTTTCTGGCAAGACAGACAGAAGGTCACAGAGGAATCTCAATACATAGAAGCTCTATGGAGAACAGAGGGAGAGGAATAGCAGCTAGGTTTCCACCAAACTGAAAATCACACAGAGAAGCCACTTTTTTCTGTGTGGTTTTTTTTGGCTAGACTGTGCTTTTTTCTCATTTGTCAAAATGTCACAAAGATGTTGTTAAATTTTGTCTCAGCAGTTTTGGTGTAATGCACTTTTCCAAAGTGACCAAACTGAGCCAGCCAGATCACCAGTAACTTGGTAGTAGTCAACAAGTCAGCCGACTGCAGCTGGTTTCTGATGGTTGTAGCGCTACCTCTGTAGTAAATGCCACAGCCATTACACTATGGTGTGCAGACTTTAGCCTGATAAGATAATTTTATTATTGACATGTTTTTTGTTTATAGAATTAGCAAACACATTACTAAAATGTATAAAAAAAGCAATTTTCATATTTCCTATTAAAGTTTTGAATTGAACTTTTTAAAATGAACTTTTACCAAATTATGTTAAAAATATGTTCTGCAGCTTCCTCCTCTTTCTTGTTTACAGGCTGGAGGAAGGGGCACATTTCAAACGTCTATAACTTTTGTACCAAAGCACCCAGAAATGTATTTCTTTTGTTATTTTAAAGAGTAGAATATCCTTTATTATTGCTTAATTGTTCCTAAGTGCCACAACCTGAGATAATTACAGTTAAAGTTAAATCGCTATTCTGCCGTAACTTTAATAGTGTAGTTATCTGGTTTTATGGTATCTAGAAAAACATTAGCCCAAAATTTTATGATATACTATGAATGGAGTGGTTCTCCTCTTTAAAATGACACCACAACTGTGTTTCTAGGTGCCATCAGTTCAGAAGTGATAGTCATTTGAAGTCTGACTCTTTTTTGCTTATAAGAGACAGAATATCAAAAAAGTTGCATGAAAAGTGTAGAATTAAGTGTCTTTTCTAAGCCAGCTCTTTGGTGTTTTTTGGTGACTCTTTAAAAAGTTGTAAGCAATACATTAGGTGCACCCTAAACCACGCTTACAAAATGGTAAAGAAACAGAAAAAGGTGCATGATGCACAAAATACAAAAACAGCTGCAAACATACAGTAACTTGTGAAAGTATCCTTCCCCCTTGAACTCTTTCACATGATCTGTTGCCCTCTGGTTTGTCAGATGTTTTTATCACATACAGAAATACAAGTGCAATCATATTATGAGTAACAAAAGCTTTTATTGACAGTTAGAATGAGTTAACCCCTAGGCGCACCAGGACGTTATAGTACGTCCCCGGGGCTAGATGCTTAGCGCACGGGGACGTTCTATAACGTCCTGCTTCTGGCACCGGCTCACGAACGGAGCCGGTACCAGGAGCAGCGGCTGTCAGCTGTCTAGTACAGCTGACAGCCTGCGCTAACACCCGCGATCGGAGCCGGCTCCGATCGCGGGTGTTAACCCCTTACACACCGTGGTCAAACATGGCCGCGGTGTGTAAGGGTGTTTGCGCTGTGGATCGGATCCCCCGTGCCGCTTACTAGGGGATCCGATCCACTTCTGGGCAGCTCCGAGGACTGGCATGTGCCCCGGAGCTGCCCGGGCTCCCTGGCAGTCAGACCCCTTCCGGGTCTGACTGTAAAGTGTCTGAGCATGCGCAAGCTTGCTCAGACAGTTTACACTGCTCTACAATAAAATAGTATTGTAGAGCAGTGTATTGAGCTTAAACCAGTGATCAGAGCATCACTGGTTCAAGTTCAAGTATGTATAATTAAAAAAAAGTCAAAAACGCTAAAGTTAATACATTAGAATAAATAAAAAATAAATGCATTAAAATATAAGCCCCTAAAATGTCACTTTCCTATAAAAACACTTAATAAAGTATAAAAAACACAAAAACACAAAAAACCCCCGCATATTTGGTATTGTCGCGTCCGTAACAATCTGTATAATAAAACAGAATCGTTACTGGACCCGCACGGTACACGCCGTAGAAAAAAAACGCAAAAACGTTCCGAAAAAAGATCATTAATACCCTATAAAAAAAATGCTCTAAAAAGTAATTTAAAAATGTTATGCACTCCAAAATAAGCCCACTAAAAAGAACAACTCTTTTTGCAAAAAATAAGCCCCTAACCAGATTTGTCAGCCGAAAAATAAAAAAGTTATGCATATGAAAAGATGGTGATGCTAAAATGAACAAGATTTTCTCCAAATTGGTTTTTATTCAGTACAATTGAATAAAATACACAAAACCCCCACATATTTGGTATCTCTGCGTCCGTAACAATCTGCATAAAAAAACAGAATCGTTATTAGATCCGCAAAGTGAACCCTGTAAAAAACAAAACAAAAAAAAGCTCCAGAAAAAAGATCATTTTCAATTAATACCCTATAAAAATGCTCTAAAAAGGGATTTAAAAATGTTATGCACTCAAAAATAAGACCACTAAAAAGAACAATCCTTCTCGCAAAAAATAAGCCCTTAAACAGATTTGTGAGGCGAAAAATAAAAAAGTTATGCATATGAAAGACGGTGATGCTAAAATTAACAACATTTTTGCCAAATTACTTTTTATTCAGTAAAAATGGGAAAAAAAATAAAAAAATCTATATAAATGAGGTCTTTTTGTAATCGTGGCGACCCATAGAATAAAAATAATATACTATTTTTATGGTATGGTAAAAAAAAAACCATAAAAATCTTCCTGAAAGTGATGATTTTCATTTCCTCCACCAACAAAGAGTTAATAAAATCTCACCAATTAGCCTATAGATTCCCCCAAATTATGTACCAGAAAAGTGCATCTCATGTGGCAAAAGAAATAAGCCCCTATAGGTCCACATTAAAAAAAAAAAAAAAATTATAGCCTGTACAATGTGACATGGCAAATCTGATCTGGATGGCGCCTCCTTCCCTTCTATGCCCGGCCGTGCGCCCATACAGCAGGTTACCACCACATGTAGAGTATCCGTGTACTCGGGAGAGATTGGGTAACAAACTTTGTGGAGCCTTTATTCATTTAATCCATTGTAAATGTTTAATTTTCCACCCAAAATGGGTGTATTGTGAAAAAATATTACAATTTGCAGACTGCACCTCCATTTTGTTTTAACCCCTATAAAACACGTAAAGCGTTAACAAACTTCTTAAAAGTGGTTTTTCATACGTTGAGGTGTGTAGTTTCCACAATGGGGTAATTTACGAGTCTCACTATTATTTAGGCCTCTCAGTGTCAATTAGAAGTTGAGCAGGTTCATCTAATACAGGTTTTGGTGATTTTACAAAAAATCTGAAAAATGATACCTAAATTCTGAGCCTCATAACATTCTAGTAAAATATGTGGAATCTTAAAAAACCATCCAACATAAAGCAGACATTTGGGAAATGTAAGTTATGAATTTATTTGGGAGCTATGACTATCTGCATCAAAAGTAGAGAATTTAGAATGTTGAAAATAAAGAATTTTTCCAAATTTTTGCCAAATTTTGTTTTTTTTCATAACTAAACGCAAAAGATTTCATCCAAATTTTTAAACTAATTTGAAGTACAATGTGTCACGAGAAAACAATCTCAAAATCCCCTGGATATCTCATAGCGTTCCAAAGCTATAACCACTTATAGTGACACAGGTCAGATTTGAAGAATGGGGCCGCGTCCTTAAGGCCAAAAGAGGCTGAGTCCCTTAGGGGTTAATGCAGCAAGTCAATATTTGCAGTGTTGCCCCTTCTTCTTCAGGACCTCTGCAATTTTCCCTGGCAGCTCTCAATCAACTTCTGGACCAAATCCTGACTGATAGCAGCCCATTCCTGCACAATCAATGCTTGCATTTTGTCACAATTTGTTGGTTTTTGTTTGTCCACCCGTCTCTTGATGATTGGCCACAAGTTCTCAATGGGATTAAGATCTGGGGAGTTTCCAGGCCATGGACCCCAAATCTCTATGTTTTGTTCCCTGAGCCATTTAGTTATCACCTTTGCTTTATTGCAAGTTTCTCTATCATGCTGGAAAATGTATTTTTGTCCCCAAACTGCTCTTGGATGTTTGGGAGAAGTTGCTCTTGGAGGACATTCAGGTTCCATTTTTTATTCATGGATGTGTTTTTAGGCAAGACTGTGAGAGAGCCGATTGCCTTGGCTGAGAAGCCGCCCCACATATAAATGGTTGCAGAATGCTTTACAGTTGGTATGAGACAAGACTGGTGGTATCGCTCACCTTGTCTTCTCCGAACAAGCTGTTTTCCAGATGTTCCAAACTATCGGAAAGGAGATTCATCAGAGAAAATGACTTTACCCAGTCCTCAGCAGTCCACTACCTGTACCTTTTGCAGAATATCAGTCTGTCCCTGATGTTTTTTCTGGAGAGAAGTGGCTTCTTTGTTGCCCTCCGTGACACCAGGCCTTGCTCCAAGAGTCTCCGCAGTCTCACACTGCGCGCAGATGCACTCACACCTGCCTGCTGCCATTCCTGAGCAAGCTCTGCACTGCTGGTAGCCCCATCCCCAAGCTGAAACAATTTTAAGAGACGGTCCTGGCGCTTGCTGGTCCTTCTTGGGCGCCCTGGTGCCTTTTTGGCAACAACAGAAGAGAAACAATGATGCCACGCACCAGCCTCCTTTTAAAGTGTCCAGTGGTGTGATTGTTACTTAATGATGACAGATTGATCTCCAGTCCTGTCCTCATCAACACCCACACCTGTGTTACTGGAGCAATCACTGAAACATTGTTAGCTGATCCTTTTAAGGCAATGGAGTTGTAATGTGTTTTGGGGGGAAATGTTCATTTTCTAGGCAAATTTTGACTTTGCAATTAATTGCTGTTAAGCTGATAACTCTTTATAACATTCTGGAGTATATGCAAATTGCCATTATAAAACCTGATACAGTAGACTAGTAAAAATTAACATTTGTATAATTCTCAAAACTTTTGGCCATGACTGTACAGGAGAGGCGGTTCTAACATCACCATAGACAGGGTGCATCCTCTACACCTAGAGGGGAGTAGGTTCTACCAACACCATAGACAGGGGACATCCTCTACACCTAGAGGAGAGGCGGTTCTACCATCGCCATAGACAGGGGGCATCCTCTACACCTGGAGCAGAGACAGTTCTACCATCACCATAGACAGGGGCATCCTCTATGCCTAATGGAAAGGCGGATCTACCATCACCATAGACAGGGGGCATCCTCTACACCTAGAGGAGAGGCGGTTCTACCATTACCATAGACAGGGGGCATCCTCTACACCTAGAGGAGAGGCGGATCTACCATCACCATAGGCAGGGGGCATCCTCTACACCTAGAGGAGAGGTGGTTCTACCATCACAATAGACAGGGGACATCCTCTACACCTGGAGGAGAGGCGGTTCTACCATCACCATAGACAGGGGGCATCCTCTACACCTAGAGGAGAGGCGGTTCTATCATCACCATAGACAGGGAGCATCCTCTACACCTGGAGGAGAGGCGGTTCTACCATCACAATAGACAGGGGACATCCTCTACACCTGGAGGAGAGGCGGTTCTACCATCACCATAGACAGGGGGCATCCTCTACACCTAGAGGAGAGGCGGTTCTACCATCACCATAGACAGGGGACATCCTCTACACCTAGAGGAGAGGCGGTTCTACAATCTCCATAGACAGGGGACATCCTCTACACCTAGAGGAGAGGCGGTTCTACCATCACCATAGACAGGGGGCATTCTCTACACCTAGAGGAGAGACAGTTCTACCATCACCATAGGCAGGGGACATCCTCTACACCTAGAGGAGCGGAGGATCTACCATCACCATAGACAGGGGGCATCCTCTACACCTAGAGGAGAGGCGGTTCTACGATCACCATAGACAGGGGGCATCCTCTACACCTAGAGGAGAGGGGGGTTCTACCATCACCATAGACAGGGGGCATCCTCTACACCTAGAGGAGAGGCAGTTCTACCATCACCATAGACAGGGGGAATCCTCTACACCTAGAGGAGAGACGGTTCTACCATCACCATACACAGGGGCATCCTCTACACCTAGAGGAGAGGAGGTTCTACCATCACCATAGACAGGGGGCATCCTCTACAGCTAGAGGAGAGGTGGTTCTACCATCACCATAGGCAGGGGGCATCCTCTACAGCTAGAGGAGAGGGGGTTCTACCATCACCATAGACAGGGATTATTTACTTAAGAATGTGTATTGAGACTATAGAACTCTCTGCGGAAGGAGATTGTTATGGTGAATTCTTTGTATATGTTCAAAAGAAGCCTGGATGACTTTCTAGAGACTAATTAGATCACATTGTATAGGAATAAAACTCATTTGATCCAGGGAGTTATTCAGGCTGCCATATTAGAGATCAGAAAGGATTTTTTCCTGGCTTTGGGCAAATTGGCATCAGCCTTTCAGGGTTTTCTTCTGGATCAACATGGTATAATTTAATAGATTGAACTTGACCGACTTATATCTATTTCTGTTTACTATTGTTGATTGTGGCAGGTGTCATCAAAAATAATAACATATCCTCACCCCAGAAAGAGGCCTTAGTGTTATTAAACCTGAAGCACATGGCTTACTATTGATTACAATAAGTAATGCAAATTATACATCAATATGATCTTTAATCTGATCTGTTGATAAAAGTACAAGGCTGTACTGCATTTCCTGCTCTCCCGATATGTCCCCACAATAAATATATGAGCATCATGTGTACATGACTTTTCAATGATCTCCATGTATAGCTTTCATTTGTACAGGTATTTGTGTAAATTGCCAGCCACTATCTCATGCCGGGTTAAATAGCCGATTCCCCCGAGTTAATGAGTTTCCAGAAAGCTTTTATGCGACTCATTGACACAGAAATGTCTACACCTCTGCTCTCATACCTTTTAAAGGAAATCTGTGCATTTCCATTATAATTGAGCATGCGGCACTTGACTCTCGGTGAAATTGGATCTGAATTGAATAAAGCTAATAACAGAGGGAAGGGGGAGTGTGGACTATCAGGAAACTCTGCAATTAATTGTACATTATGAAAATTGTTCAATACTTAGGTCTATTTAGTACTGGACATTGGGATTAAGATTTATTCCTAAGTATGTCTGGAAAATCCTTTTCATTAGTCATAGTGTCTTGTCTTCTATTGAACTTTGAATCACCCTTCCCCATAATCCATGTAAAATGAATGAGCATTTAGAGGGACTTCTATTGATATTGCAGTTTGTTAATGAATTTACATACATAAGGGCATAAACTGTCTCTCTGGTCTCCAGTCTTTGCTTTGTCTCTTATGAGTTGCATTAGTTACACTGTATTGTAATTTTTTTTTCTATTTTGCAAGAGCTAAAATGTTTTGAAACATAGGGGCGTGTACAGATGCAGAGAACGAAGGACGTGTGCTAGACCGACTCCGCTCGCCTCGACCTGAAAAGCATCGATACCCGCAGCCTACCTCACTGCAATGGGCAACCTCCGCAAGCAGAAGCCACCCGGCACATCACCAGATCGTTCCGGCCCATCGAAGACCGCTCGTGGATTTCTTTGCAATAGATATGTGGGCGTCCTCATCCAAGATGGTGCCGCCGCGCGCCACTGCTTTCCTGGAGGCAGATTTCCCTGAGCTCCCATCTGCGCGTGGATGTGGAGCTTCCCTCCAGCTCTCCCATCAACCTGGATCGCTGCCCCCCCCCCCCCCGGCCAACATGCAGCAGATACTAGGTACCCAGCAGGTACATAATAAGCAGGGGGATCGAACTATACGGAGCAAAGGGGCCTTAGGCCAAACATCCCACGAGGCCTCACACATCACTCTAGCTCCCCTCCAAACACAAACTAACAACAGCAGAGAACTGGCCCCGCCAGCATACCTGCACCGGCGGGGCAGCCCCAGGGGAGACACAGGCTACTCACCATCACCTCCTCATAGACCTTGCTCCTCCTGTGGGGCCCATGGGCCTGTTGCCTAGCCCCAGTCCAGTGGCCTCTCATTCAGCACAAACCTCACCTGCCATGCCCCTGCCACAAAAGCAGTCCTATACAAAGAGGCTATCATGTGTGGTTCTAGACGTAGATGCTGCAGAGTATACAGCCACTCCAAGAGCCCTACACTTAGCCTCCCCTTCTCAGTGCCCAGTCCCCGGCCTCAGTTGGCTCCTCCACCAGGGAACAGGCTCTACAGACTGGTGGTCTCATGTACACCAGCTGCCAACCAAGTTGGACTTTCAAGCTATATTATCTGAAGTGAAAGAAACATGCAAGTCAGCTATAGCTGAGATTCGCAAAGATGTACAAATGGTCGTCCAACGTGTAGACACAGGATGATCATGCAAATAGCCCGAAAAGCCATTTATGTGCTTCACAAACTTTTCATTTCTCAGGAAGAGACAATCCAAGCACTACAATCCCACATGGAAGACTTGGACAATAGGGGCAGGAGGAATAATATTAGGGTCCGAGGAGTACCGGAATTAGCGGGCCAAGAGGATATCTCCTCCATTTTGCAAGAAATCTTTAACACAATAATGGGCAACCCCCCGGCTGTCCCTATCAAAATGGACAGAGTACACAGAGCACTCCATCTGAAATCTACCACTAATTAAGGACTTCCTCCTTAAAGGAAACTTACCATTTCAAATGGTCGGTGTAAGCTGTAAACACTGAGCACCAGCTCAGGGTGAGCTGGTGCCGGTGCTTACTTTCGTTAGTGTTATTGCGGTTTTAACACTTTTTAAACTTTATAGCAGAAACTGCTTCGGCGCTGCGTGCGCACGATCGTGCGCGCGCCTACATAGGAAATGCCGCAGGCATTGCGCGCGCACGGTCACGCGCAGCACCGAAGCAGCTTCTGCGATAATGCGGTTAATAACACTAACGAAAGTAAGCACCGGCACCAGCTCACCCTGAGCTGGTGCTCAGTGTTTACAGCTTACACCGACCATTTGAAATGGTAGGTTACCTTTAAGGAACAAACAATGGTGAGAGCCCGACACATGAAGCGCAATGACTTTCATGGAACACAAATCCATTTATTCCAAGATCTCTACTGGGTCACGTTGCAGTGTCGCAGAGTTCTGCGTCCACTACTGATGCTATTGCAAGATCGACACATCCCTTACCATTGGGGTTGCCCCTTCAGCCTTAGCGCTCAGAGAGACAGGGTTACCTTCCTACTCAAAACATCTAAAGACCTCCCAGGATTTTGCAACTCTCTGAACATACCGACCCCAGAAATACCGGCATGGGCCGCTGCCCCTCCGTATCCACCTTTATCGCCCAT